>NW_015176039.1:184013-232347 GCF_001447785.1 Gekko japonicus | reverse complement strand
AGGGAATTAGATAAGCATATGGAGCAGAGGTCCATCAGTGGCTATTAGCCACAAGGTATAGATAGGGGCTCTGGGGCAAATGATGCTCTGTCTTCTTGGTGCTTGGGGGGGGGTCAACAGTGGGAGGGCTTCTAATGTCCTGGCCCCACTGGTGGACCTCCTGATGGCACCTGGTATTTCTGGCCACTGTGGGATACAGAGTGTTGGATTGGATGGGCCACTGGCCTGATCCAACATTGGCATCTCTTATGTTCTTAGACAGTACTAACTTTGATGGACCGATGTTCTGATTCACTATAAGTCAGCTTCGTGTGTTCTGATGTATAGGGCAGGCGTGGCTTGCCTCACTGATTTTAGAGAGCTTTTGGGGAGCAGAGGCGCAAGAAACATTAGCATCTCTAACTTCCAGGTAGAGGTGGCAGCAAGGGGTGGGCATCAAGGGGCGGGATAGCAGAGAGGAAGTGAGGTCCCCAAATCTACCACCTGAAGCAACAAGCTTCAGTTCTTCATGCCTGAGCTGGTCTTGAATATAAAAGAGTATTCTATGTTTATTTAATTCACTTATTCCCCTGACTTTCTCCCCCCAAAGGGGAAGCCAGTTTGGCATAGTGGTTAGGAGTGTGGACTCTGATCTGGGAGAACCGGGTTTGATTCTCCACTCCTCCACATGAAAGCCAGCTGGGTGACCTTGGGTCAGTTCCAAGCTCTCTCAGAGCTGTTGTCTCACTAGCAGTTCTTGAAAGAGCTCTCTCCACCCCACCTACCTCACAGGGTGTCTGTTGTGTGGAGGGGAAGGGAAAGGGACTGTAAGCCGCTCTGAGACTCCTTCGGGTAGTGAAGGGCGGGGTATGAATCCAATCTTCTTCAGTGGCTTACATTATTCTCTTCTCCATTTTATCCTCACAACAACCCTGCAAGATGGGTTAGGCTGAAAGAGCGTGACTGGCCTCAGGTCACTTGGTGAGCTTTCGTGGCATGAGTGGGAATTTGAACCTGGGTCTCCCAGATACTAGTCCGACACTCTTCAGCACTGCGCCACACTGGCTCAAGGTGATGTGGGTGCTGTGGACTCCTGCCGTGAAGCAATCAGGGCCGTCCCTGTGAGGATGTTTTTAAAAAGTGGGCTGCGCTGGAACCTTTTCAGAGACGGGTCTTAATTGTGTTTGATCTTCGACGTGGTCTCTGTGCTTCACACCCATGGGATCTAGTGCGCACGCGCTGGATCGATCGGTGCTGTAGCAAGCTCTTTTCAACGGATTTTCGCGCCCAGTCCCTCCAGGCATGCGCAGGAACCCCACCGCGCATGCCCAGAGAGGTGGGCGCGGACATCCCGCCAGTAACTTTCTAACCGCCACGTTGGAAAGACCTCTTTCTCCGACGGTCTGATCGGTTCGCTGAATAGCTTCTTCCAAAATCGTCAAAAAAGCCAACAAAACTTTATTTTCTGAGGGGAATTTACAGTGGGTCTTAATTGTGTTTGTTCGCCTTTCAGGTTCGAGAGCTGCTTTGCTGACCTTTTCTTCTGGCCATGCCCTGTTCTGACTAGCTGTGTCATCCTGAGGAGACATTATCGGCTGGCTCTGGAGGAAGGGATCCTGGCGCAGGAAGAGCTCCAGAGTGGTTTCCTAGGCAACTACCTGTGGGATCATCAAAAAGACAGAAGGCTGTTGTGCGAGGCATGCAGGTTGTGTAGGCCTCCCCACCCGTTTGTTTCTCCTCAAGAACAGCCCCATCTTGAGCGTCGATAAAGTTTCTGAACCACCTGTCCAGAAACCTGAGGCCAACAACTGCTTTCTTCAAGAACTGGAGGGAATCTCGTGGGGCGTCCCATCAAATGGTTTGCCGGAGGTCGGAATCTTCCGGAATCTTCCGGTATCGGTTCTGTCGAAACAAAGCTCTCTCTACTTCATCTCTGACGATGGTCGTCTGGAAAAGATTGTTGGCTCACCGCTGTGCCCGTCTCACGGACCCGAGCTTATTTACATTGTTCCCGCCGAATGTTCAGGCCGCTCCTCAACGTGAGGGAAGATTGGACAACCGCAGCTATCTTGCACATCTCCGCTTTCCCAGAGCGGGGAATGTGGTTTACCCATCCTCTGTTTTATCCTCACAGCAACCCCGTGAGGTAGTTCGGCAGATGGAGAAGGACAGGCCCAAGGTCACGCAGCAAACTTCATGGCGAGGTGAAGCTTTGAACCCAGACCTGCCCTCCTAGTTCAACATGGTGGCAACCAAACCCCAGTACTGACTGTCACATTCCAGCACCCTTACAGTTCATAAGAACATAAGAGAAGCCATGTTGGATCAGGCCAATGGCCCATCTAGTTCGAAACCTGTTCCTTGTATTCAAACTAAATATTTTTGGCCAAGGTTTGGGATTATAGGCGTGGAGGACGGTTGATCCCTGTTCTTCTTCACATGTCTAGAGACTGATCGTGTCTACTCTCAGCCCTCTCTTTGTCAAGGTTAACTGTCCCAACTATGTCATAATGGCCACATGCTGTTGCTATGGCCTGTTGCTATGACCTACCTCAGGGACACGGATGGCGCCAAGAGAGCTGCTTTTTTGGTTTAGCCGCACTGGATCAGACGCTCAGACGCAACTTGTTGGAGAGGTGGTTACCAAATAAGCAGGATTCAACCCCCACGTCTGTGGGCGAGGACCATGATTTCCTGTCGTTTTGCCTACAAACTAAAGGTAAGACACCACCTTCCCCCATGTTTATTTTTTAAAGTTGTAGTTGAGACCAAACAGATGACCACTTTGGTCAGTTAAAATGAACTTGAGACAGCAACCCGGAAGTCACCAGCGGCTGGTTAATATATGGAAAATAGTTCAAATGCGTTGTGCTATATTGTGGTCCATTCGGGTCGAGAGCGGCTGCTTGTCACCTAAAATCTCGTGGGGATGTTTCCTTGTCCAGTTTGGACTGAATTAGTTGGAAGCCAACACTCCCTCTAAGCTGTGGAGTCCAGTGAGCAAAAATTCTACATTGTGAGCTACTGGCGTTAAAGTTGTGAGCGAGCGATCTGGCTGCTGCATAAGTTAGCTTGCTCTGGAGCCATCTTTCCTGAGCTAAGACAGAAATGTGTGAGCCGGAGGCTAAAAAACTGTGAGCAATCTCACACTAACTCAGCTTAGAGGGAGCACTGTTGGAAGCAGGCAAGTGCTGAAGAACCTAGGTCGATTCTGCTCTCTGGTTTGCTCTGATGGGGGCAAAGGGCTCTTTAACCCCTTCTTCCCCACTGCAGTCTGCGTCTGTTGCTTGTGCAGAGCCCTTTTCCCTCTATGCACTTTCGCACGCACTGAATAATGCACTTTCGGTCAAGGTTTCAAAGCACTTTCGTGATCGTTTGCCAGTGGATTTTCCCATTCCGTGCAGTGAAATCCGGTTGCAAAGTGCATTGAAAGTGGACCAAAAGTGCGTTATTCAGCATGTGCGAAAGCATTCAAGTGTGGCAGCTGTGACTTCAGGAGGCACTCAGAGGGGCTCTTGAACTCCCTCTCTCCGTGTGAACAGGGACTCTTCCTTATCTACCTCCTTGGTCCTGAAGTCCGTAAGAAGGGAACTCGGACAGAAACACTGTTGCTGTTCGCACTGGAGGTGGTGGTGGTATTCGTAGAGTCCTTTGCCCGAATCGCAGGCCCATTCTGCATCTAGCATTCGCTCTGTTTTACCAAACCCACACTGGAACAGAGGAGGAGGAGATTGGATTTATGCCCCGCCCTTCACTACCCAAAGAAGTCTCAGAGCGGCTTCCAATCTCCTTTCCATTCCCCTCCCCACAACAGACTCCCTGTGAGGTAGGTGGGGCTGAGAGAGCTCTCTTGAGAACTGCTCTTGAGAGGAGATTGGATTTATACCCTGCCCTTCACTACCCAAGGGAGTCTCAGAGCGGCTTACAAACTCCTTTCCCTTCCCCTCCCCACAACAGACACCCTGTGAGGTAAAAGAAGAAGAAGAAGAGATTGGATTCATACCCCGCCCTTCACTACCCAAAGGAGTCTCAGAGGGGCTTACAAACGCCTTTCCCTCCCCCTCCCCACAACAGACACCCTGTGAGGGAGGTGGGGCTGAGAGAGCTCTTGACAGAAACTGCTCTTGAGAGAAGAAGAGACTGGATTTATACCCCGCCCTTCACTACCCAAAGGTGTCTCAGAGCGGCTTACAAACTCCTTCCCCTTCACCTCCCCACAACAGACACCCTGTGAGGTAAAAGAAGGAGAGAGAAGAGATTGGATTTATACCTCTTCTCCTACTGTTCCCTCCACCATCCACCTGCAGCCCCACTGTCTCCTCCAGCTGACTCAGATGGTTGCAGCTCCCCTCCACCTCACCAGTCTCTCACATGTGCCCCCCACAGATGATGGCAGGCCAATGAAAGCGTGTTATTTGCACAAGCACAGACAATGATGCTCTGTTTAGGGGGATTTAACTGCCCCCCCTAAAAGTTTTCATATTCTGTAATCCTGGACGTACCCCAACATTGTAGAAATACCTGTTTTCTCTCTAGATGGCCCCAATCTACAGTTTTAAGTATCTGCAGATGGAGCCATGTTTGGAATTAGATATAGTCATAATGACATATGAAATTCCAGAGAGTGAAATAGGCTAAGCCTTTCCAAAGATACTTGGCTCTCACAACGCACACAGTTCCTGATGTTGATGCTGTCTTTATGTATAGTGTGACCTTTGCTAAAAATAGCCATGCAACAGTATCTCAGAGAGAACAGAAAGAGATAATGGCTATTCTCGCAGGCCGTGGAATGACATCAAAAGAAGACTTGGATGAGAGATGCCAGAGGAGTGCACATGGCTTTGACACAAGCACCCTGGAAGTTATTTAAAACTTCACTTTGAATTTATTTTAATCTGTGAGCAACACATATTATTACTAGGTCCACGGCCAGGAATAGATATGGCCCCAGAAGATCCCAGCCCATATTTTGAAGTAACTCATGGCAAATGATGCTCACATCAAAATGTCACCTTTTAAAAAATGTGCCGCAAGGGAAGCAGCCAAGAACTGGCTCTCCTTCCTGTTCCATGTAATTTTAAAATGATGAATAGAAGGAGCCATGTGAGAAGAATGTGCTATTTGTATTTGTAATAAGAAGTGTTCCTATCACCACTTATTTGTTCAAGAACACATTGATGAATTACTCTTTAAGAGACAGTGGGAGTAAAAGGATAATGTTTTATGTAGCACTTATAAACTAGAATATCAGTAATTGGCAACACATTCTTATCCTTCGTACCTGAAGAAGTATTCTGCTACACGATCTTACCTTTAGTATTTGTGGAGGGGGGGAAAACTTATCCTTGAAATGCCATATTTTAAACTATCAAATCTATTTATTCAAAATAGGCAAGGTTCATGAGGCCAGATGAACATCTGTAAGTAGTGGGCAGAGGGTCACAGGGATATGGTTTCTCCACTATACTTTCATATTTTTCCAAGGAAGAAGAAATAAATATAATGAGTTGGATCCAAGGGTCATTCTCTGTTGGCTGAAGCTCAGTATGTTTTTCAAAATCCTGCTACTGGATCACAGGCGATCTTCAGGAACACAGGGGGGCAGGTAGTAGTAGGGAAAACTGGTAAAAATTCCCACCTTCTGTTGGCAAAAATAACTTTTGGATTCAATCACATATCTCACCTCTTTAACCTCACTATCTAACTACTAGGTGAGCAGCCCTTCTTCACTGTTGTGGTAGTACATAACTGCAAATAGGCAGAGCATAATTCAAAATGCTGGTACTTATAAGAACATAAGAACATAAGAGACGCCAATGTTGGATCAGGCCAAAGGCCCATCCAGTCCAACACTCTGTGTCACACAGTGGCCAGAAATACCAGTGCCATCAGGAGGTCCAGCAGTGGGGCCAGGACATTAGAAGCCCTCCCACTGTTGACCCCCCCCCAAGCACCAAGAAGACAGAGCATCACTTGCCCCAGAGCCCCTAGCTATACCTTGTGGCTAATAGCCACTGATGGACCTCTGCTCCATATGCTTATCTAATTCCCTTTTGAAGCCGTCCATGCTTGTAGCACCCACCACTTCCTGTGGCAGTGAATTCCATGTGTTAATCACTCTTTGGGTGAAGAAGTACTTCCTTTTATCCGTTCTAACCCGACCGCTCTGCAGTTTCATGGAGTGCCCACGAGTTCTTGTATTGTGAGAAAGGGAGAAAAGTACCTCTTTCTTTACCTGCTCTTTCCCATGCATAATCTTATAAACCTCGATCATGTCACCCCTCAGTCGTCTTTTCTCCAAGCTAAAGAGCCCTAAGCGCTTTAACCTTTCCTCATAGGGAAAGTGTTCCAACCCTTTTATCATTCGAGTTGCCCTTTTCTGCACTTTTTCCAAAGCTATAATATCCTTTTTAAGGTGTGGTGCCCAGAACTGCACACAGTATTCCAAATGAGGTCTCACCATTGATTTATATAGGGGCATTATTATATTGGCTGATCTGTTTTCAATACCCTTCCTAATAATCCCCAGCATAGCATTGGCCTTCTTTATTGCAGTCACACACTGTCTCGACATTTTCAGTGAGTTATCCACTACAACTCCAAGATCTCTCTCTTGCTCGGTCTCTGCCAGTTCAGACCCCATCAATGTGTATTTATATTTAGGATTTTTGGCTCCAATGTGCATCACCTTGCACTTGGTCACATTGAACCCCATTTGCCATGTTGACGCCCACTCGCCCATCCTTGACAGATCCCCTTGGAGTGCCTCACAATCCTCACTGGTTTTCACCACCCTGAACAACTTTGTATCATCCGCAAATTTAGCCACTTCACTGCTTACTCCCATCTCCAAATCATTAATGAACAAGTTAAAAAGCAGTGGACCAAGTACTGATCCCTGCGGTACCCCACTGCTTACCACCCTCCACTGAGAAAATTGCCCACCTACAATACACAATACACAGTCTGATATATAGTATGAACCGTACGGAAAGAATCCTCACCACAGTATAGATTAGATTGATTAAAGCACTTTTTGTATGTATAACGAAAAATATGTTAATTATATGTATATGCCTATCTTGCATAACCCTGTTAATGAGTTAAAGAGAAAATTGAATAAAACTGATTTGAGAAAGAAGCAGCAGCAGCAGCCGCTCGTGGCCTGATTAGGCAGGGAAGCCCCCCTCTTGCCTGTTGGTGTTCCGTTGCTTACTGTCTGTGCTGAGATAAGAAACAGGACCGAGATGGACTGGCATCTAGAGAGACTTCAGAATTCTCTTGTGCGGGTACGGTTAACGGATTGTCATGTCTGGAATCGGGAAGGTGTCCCTGTTTCCTCCGTTGAGGTCCAGCCGCCTTCAGCGTTGGCATTTATTTAAGGCTCAGCTCAGAATCCGGTATTTTTGGAACACCATCTGGGCTGTTTTGGTAACGTAATAAAAAGACTGGGTTGCAAGACTGCGTGCGTTTCTGCGATGCTCGCCTGGTTTGGAAGATCTTTGGGGCGAGATGGTGTGCGGTGCCACCCATGTGCCAGACTGTGACCCCAGCACAGAGGCTGATACGGGAGTGGGTTTAGAATCTGGCAACGTTACCTTAAGTTCAGTTTTCGTTTAATGCTCACGTTCCTCATCCTCTGCCGTGGCTGGAAAGCTTGCAGACGTATGGGGGAGGAGCCGGTGAATTGGATTTGCGGTCAACTCTGTGGGTGGGGGTGGGTGAAACGTTGTGTTCTGTGCAGACGAGGTTCTCCACCTTACGTGCTGTCAAGTCACTTCCAACTTCTGGCAACCCTATGAATTAATATGGGTAGCCATGTTAGTCTGTCTGTAGCAGTAGAAAAGAGCAAGCGTTCTACAGCAGGAGTCCAGTAACACCTTAAAGACTAACAAAATCTGTGGCTGGCTATGCGCTTTTGTGAGTCCAGTGCCCACCTCTTCAGATAACTGAGGAAGTATCTGAAGGGGTGAGCAGTGACTCACGAAAGCTCCTACCCTGACACAAATTTTGCTGGTCTTTAAGGTGCTACTGGTCTCTTGCTCTTTTTGACTCCTGTGACTGAATGTCCCCCGAAATGTCCTATCCTTAACAGCCTTGCAAACTGAGGGCCCTGGTGTCAGAGCCCCTGGAGAAACCAGTTCCCAACAATAGTCCCGCTGATATGAGGCTCCCAAGACCACGGAGGGCTTTGTACATAATAGCCAATAATAATGCCAATCAGTGTTCCCTCTAAGCTGAGTTAGTGTGAGCTAGCTCACAGTTTTTTAGCCTCCGGCTCACACATTTTTTGTCTCCGCTCAGGAAGGAGGGCTCCAGAGAAAACTAAAGTATGCAGCAGCCAAATTGCTCGCTCACAACTTTAATGCCAGCAGCTCACCAAGTAGGATTTTTGCTCACAAGGCCCCAGAGCTTAGAGGGAGCATTGATGCCAATGTAAAGTTCTTTCCCAGTAAATTCTCAGGAAGGCTAGGCCCTGTTGGCCTTGCCCAACATCCGTTGAGCGTGGCCATGGGATCAAGTGGTTCTATCAGGTCAAGGGCCCTGTCGCTAATGCTCCCTCTCAGCTGTGGAGTCTTGGGAGCGAAAATTCAACTTTGTGAGCTGCTGGCATTAAAGTTGTGAGCGAGCAATTTGGCTACTGCATAACTTAGTTTGCTCTGGAGCAATGCTTCCTTTTCAGCTGTGGAGTCTTGTGAGCAAAAATTCCACTTTGTGAGCCACTGGCATTAAAGTTGTGAGCGAGTGATTTGGCTGCTGCATAAAATTAGTTTGCTCTGGAGCCCTCCCTCCTGAGCTGAGACAGAAATGTGTGAGCCAGAGGCTAAAAGACTGAGCTAGCTCACACTGCTTAGAGGGAACACTGCTCTGGAGCTATCCTTCCTGAGCTAGGACAAAAATGTGTGAGCCGGAGGCTAAAGAACTGTGAGCTAGCTCACACTTAACTCGGCTTAGAGGGAACACTGCTCTGGAGCCATCCTTCCTGAGCGAAGACAAAAATGTGTGAGCCGGAGGCTAAAGAACTGTGAGCTAGCTCACACCAATTCAGCTTAGAGGGAACACTGCTGTCGCATCGGGGGAGAAGGGAGTAGCTATCTATATCATCAGGTCCCACAGTTGACCGTTCAGTTCCCGGAAGGGAATCTTAGCCAGTTGGAAACCTCAAGTACAAAAAGACGTCTTGTCCTTCCCACGGAGAGGAGGTAGCATCAGACCTGGGATGTGCCGCGTCTGTTAGAACATGCCGTCTCCTTGCCCACTCAGTCGAAACCTTCCATTCTTTCCCCAGGACATTTTGGTCTTTCGTGAGTGTCATGACAAAACTTCACAGTCGGGGGTAGTTTGGCAGTGCTCTCGCTGTCCTTCAAGCAAATATACATAGAGTTGGCACACCGGTCACTTGACCGGTCAGATATTGTCAGTCGACCTCTGTGGATTGGACCAGGGTCAAATATTCCCTGTTCTACAGGCGACGGCTTCTCTAGTTTATTCCCTGACGTTAGCAAGCTCGGGGTTGTCCATTTTGCAGCACTGAGAGCAGGCCAAGCGATAAAGCCAAGCCACTGGTTGCCACTGCAGGGCCTCACCAAATCGGGAGGACGGCCCTGTTTCGTCTTTAGAACACGGACCGCGTTTCCAAACTGATGGGTTGCATCCAGACTAAATTGGCAGCCAGTCAGCCGGCTGGTGGGGGAGATGGCGATGTGGCGATGTCACTTGTGGTGTCGCCGTGGGACGCTCTGGTATTTGGACAAAAACTTTATGGTGAAAAACCGTTGGAGGTTAACTGGTGGGGTTAGTCCAGTCACCATTAGTTAGCAGAGTGCTTAAATAAAGCCACAGAGGCAGTCACTCCACCAGGTTACTCGGCTTACAAAGCTACACAGAGCCACGTTGCAGGTTTAGAAGAGAAATACGCATCTCCTTATTTGAAAAGTACACTTTCGGATCGGAAAGAGAGGAAACAGGATAGCGTACTAACTAGCTAAGGATGGAAGTAGATGGCGTGAGGGCCATCCGCCTCACGGTGCCAAGAGAGTACAGCAGGTGGTGTGTGCAGGGAGAAAGTTCACCTTCATCTGAGAGAGAACTGAAGGAAGGAAATTGTCCCTGAGAACACAGTCTGCGTTTCAAGGGGAACAGTGGCAGAAGAGTAAAGACAGGAAGGGAAGGTCAGTGTGCCTATCTAGCTATCCAGTCTCTCTTGCCACGAAGTCTGGAGGCTGAGGCAGCGACATCGCACCTGGAGCCTACAGCAAACACGACTTCTATTAGAGAGTTTTCCCCCCAAATACCAGAGCGTCCTTGCATCTCCCGCAACGTGATGATGTCACTTCCTGGCAGCCATATTCCCCCTTCTTGCTACATGTTGCTTTATGACACATCCCACATCAGTGGCATTTTATGGAGATCGTTGGGTGGCAGAAGTATGTCACTTCCTGGCAGCCATATTCCCCCTCCTTGCTACACATCCCACATCAGCGGCATTTTGTGGAGATCGTTGGGTGGCGGAAGTGGTGCGCCCTGTGAGTACGTTCTTGATTCAGGGCAGATGGCTTTTGAATTCAGAGAGTAGTTCATTTGTGGAAGCCACTACCCCAGAAAATGCAGCAGTGGCCACAGCTTTAAATCAGAGGCGTCGAACTCATTTGTCACAAGGGCCAGATCTGACGTAAACATCACTTTTGTCGGGCCCAAGGCCATGTATGCCATAAAATGTAATGCCAGGTACCAGAGACATAAACTGTATAAAGGACAGCAGCTGGTAAGCTCCGAGTTGGTGTATCCTCACTGCAAGGCCCCCTGGGGTGGGAGGGAGGTGCAAAGGAAAACCCACGTGGGTAGACTGGAGAGCCAGTGGTGCGGCGCTGGGCAGACACTCCCACGCTCCTTGACTGCTGCTGCAGATGAGGTTGTTCCACCATGCTGAAGCCACAATCGGAGTGGCTCCGCCCACTCCTCCCCCGAGCAGTCTCCTGTTCCCTCCCTTGCACCAGTTGCCCGCGGGCCGCATGAGAGCCCTGGGTGGGCCAGTTCCGGCCCCCGGGCCTTATGTTTGACACCCCGGCTTCAAACGTTTTAAAAGGGGATTAGGCAAATTAAGGAGAGGTTTCACCAGTGACTTGGTGGAACCTCCATGCTCAGAGGCAGCGACCCTCTGGGTTCCGAAGGCGGGTGGCAACCACTAGAAGGAGATTTTGGCCTCCGTGCCCTTTCTGTAGGGTTTCCGGGGGCCTCTAGTGGGCCACAGTGCGAAACTGAATGCGGGGATAGATGGACCATGGTTCTGATCCAATATGGATGCTGTCACATTGGTCCCCTCGCGTCGCATGTCATTGGGGCACATGTCTACGACTGCTACTGTTTCTGGCGGGAGAGGAGAGGTTACTCCTTGGTTTGTTTCGTTTCTAAATCTTTGAGAGGTCCTCCAAAAGGAAACAGGATGACTGCGCGTTGACTCGCAGGGTGTCATGTATGAAATTTATGGTTTTCTGTTTCATACTGCAACTGAGAGAGAGAGAGAGTGAGTGAGTGGGCGGCTGGGGGGGGGAGAAGCGTGTCCCTGGGTGAAAGAGGAGGCCGCAAAATCGCTTGGACCGCTTTAGTGATTTAATGTGTTGGCACCTCATCTTGCACGCTCCTTTCCGCTTGCAAGAAACTGATGCCATATGTCCATGCGAGACGGCTCCACTCCACCAGGATGTTTAAGATACGGTTCTGTGCACTTGTCCTCTTAAACAGGAGCGGGGTTTTCTTTCGGGAAAGGGAAACACATGTCAGCACAGCTGGCTTGACTTCTCGGCTCTTCCCTGTCTCCAAAGTTGATTGTCGGCCAGTGGGGAACTAGGGTGGCCCATCGGACTCAGCACCAGGCAGCGTGGCGTAGTGGTGAAGGAGGAGGAGGAGATTGGATTTAGACCCCGCCCTTCACTCGGAGTCTCAGAATGGCTCACAGTCTGCTTTCCCTTCCCCTCCCCTCCCCACAACAGACACCCTGTGAGCAGTGACGGCCCCAGGTTTTTTCGGCCACTAGGCGAGGATGCATTCTGGCGCAATAACGGGCCGGCCCTGCCTGTGAGGTAGGTGGGGCTGAGAGAGCTGTCTCGAGAACTGCCCTTGAGAGAACAGCTCTGAGAGAACCTGTGACTGACCCAAGGTCACACCAGCAGCTGCATGTGGAGGAGTGGGGGATCAAACCTAGTTCTTCCAGATCAGAGTCCGTGCTCCTAACCCCACTACACAGAGTTTCAGACGAGTGTCTGGGAGACCCAGGTTCAGATTCCCTCTCTGCCCTGGGAGCTCGCTGGCTGATCTTGAGGCTGTCACCTTCTCTGAGCCTGAGGGTTGTTGTGAGGATAAAATGGAGGAGAGGAGGATTATGTAAGCTGCCTCGGGTCCCCGTGGTGGTGGTGGGGAGAAAGGCAGACTACAAATGAAGTAAGTAAAGATTTGATCATCAGGATCTCACTCAGGCCTGTTTTTGCACAAGTGGCAAAGGGCAAAAGTGACCCCTCTTTGTGGACTTATTCATTTGCTTCATTTGTACCCTGTGGGGACCTGTAGCAGACTACACCTTCCTCCTCTCCTCTATTTTATCCTCACAACAACCTTCCAAGGTAGGTTAGGCTGAGAGTGCGTGACTGGACCAAGGTCACCCCGCAGGCTTCCACGGCAGAGTGGGGATTCGAACCCAGGTTTCTCAGACCCCAGTCTGGCTCTATTTGAAGACAGCCCACGTGACTGAAGGTTCCTCAGTGCAGAATATTTCCCTAAAGAAGAGAAGAAGAGATTGGGTTTATACCCCACCCTTCACTACCCAAAGGTGTCTCAGAGCGGCTTACAAACTCCTTTCCCTTCCCCTCCCCACAACAGACACCCTCTGAGGTAGGTGGGGCTGAGAGAACTCTGACAGAAACTGCTCTTTTTCAAGAACAGCTCTTATCAGAACTACGGCTTGCCCAAGGTCATCCAGCCAGGTGCACGTGGAGGAGTGGGGAATCAAACCCGGTTCTCCCAGATTAGAGTCCTCGCACTTAACCACTACACCAGACTACAAGAGAGCCGGCATGGTGTTGTGGTTAAGAGTGGTGGACTCTGATCTGGAGAACCGGGTTTGATTCCACACTCCTCCATGTGAAGCCAGTTGGGTGACCTTGGGCCAGTCACAGTTCTTTTAGAGCTCTTGCATCTCAGACTAACAAATAGTTAACAAAGTATCCCCCGCCTAGGAATGTCCCAGTGCATCAGTGCTAGAGACCTGGGACTGCCCCCTTTTTAAGCCCGTTTGAAGCTGTTTTTGATCCGTCGTGGAGTAAACCGGTATAGGGCTGCCATATCACACATGGCTTTCCCCTACCGGTAAACAGCTGGATCTGAAGCGGTTTACCATTTCAGACTGCACTGCTTTTTTCCGCTTTTTCCTACCGTTTTTTGCCTGCGCAGGTGATCTCCAGCTTTTTTTTTTTTACATTCGCTTTAGAGCGCTATAGCGCTATAACACAACAGTCCAGGCATTCCAATGGGGTTGCTATAACGCTGTTTTGCTGTTGTGTTATAGCGCTCTAAAGCGGTTTAAAAAAAGCCGGAGATCGCCCGTGCGGGCAAAAAACGGCGGGAAAAAGCGTTTCAGACCCGGGAGAAGAAACTGAAGACTACTTGGAAGTGGTTTACAGGTAAAACGGTTCAGCCCCGTTTCCTGAACGGGACAGAAGCGTTTGTGTGTGAAAGTACAAATATATTCCAGTAGGGAACCGGTTCTAAAACGGTTCTGTCTGAAATGTCAGACCAGAAACCGTTTGGGAACCGTTCCTGAACTGGAATATATCGCCTGTCTGAAATTCCTCAATGACAATCAACAGTATGTTAATTATAATCCTGATACTTACAGAATGTTCAGTATGATGCTTAATCCAAGCGCACACGAACTCTTTCCACCGCATCTGTTTTTCAGTATTTGCTCAAGATGGGTAGCCGTGTTAGTCTGTTCGTAGCTGTAGAAAAGAGCAAGAGTCCAATAGCACCTTCGAGACTAACAAAATTTGTGGCAGGGAATGAACTTTCGTGTCGCTGCTCGCTTCTGAAGTGAGCAGTGACCCATTAAAGTTCATCCCCTGCCACAAATTTTGTTAGTCTCGAAGGTGCGACTTGACTCTTAGTATTTGCTGTTAACCACAGAGCATTGGATAGGGTGCACTGCAAATGCCAGTCAATAAAGTGAGCCAAAATAAGAATGAAACCTACGACTTCTATCCATCTGAGCTGGAGCAGGGGCCGGGAACCTTTCCTTTTGGGAGAGCAGCTGCTGTGTAATGAGAAATATCCCAAGCGACCTCCTGCCCCACAACACCTGATGAGGACCCACTAAGCGTCCCACGGGGTCCAATCCACAAAGGATTGCGCTGGAATAAAATAGAATAAAAAACTTGTCTTTCCAGTGTCACAGGTGCCTGCCTCTTTTTTTGTTCGTTGAGACGCACTTCACACTGCTACCCTTCTGGAATCAGTTGCGTTTCCAGCGCTGGCCAGCAGCTCGAGAGGTTTGAACGATTCCAAATTCTCAACTCTCAACAGAGCCGTCTGCAGGATCCCCCAATTTCAGCCGCTGAGAAAGATGCGCGTGCTTCTGCGTCTAGTTTTCAGCTTTGCAAAAAGAAAACACAATGGCGCAGGTGTGACCTCTGAACCCGACCAGTTCCCTGGTTTCCCACCACCCGCAGTACTAGCTTAAGCTTCAGGGCCTCTAATCCTGGAGAGGCTCTGAAACAACATTTTAAAAAAATGAGTGAATTTTTCAACAAAACTGATGGAATTTTTTAAAGTATTTGCTATTAAAATAAGGCTATTTTAGTGACGGGATCATAAGCCAATAGGTTGACATACTTAATATTGACCTTAGAATATGCTCTAATAGCCTTTTTAATAGCATATATATACACACACACACACACACACACACACACACACAACATGTATTACTTGTTAGTTGTATACAGTATCATTCCACAACATCTAATAAACAAGAAGAGAAAAGTTAATCATAAGCACAAAACTTATTAATAAAACACAAAATCGCTATATTTCTGAGGTAGTGCATATTCATATGGCCTCAAAACTTCCCTGTAATCGGTCACATTTCAGAATTTTCTCAGGGGCTTGCAACATCCGAACCCCCAGCTGCATGGGCTCGCCGAGCTCACCAAAATCTATTCATAGCCTACATTTCGGCAGCTGGATCCTCGAATCCTTCGTTGCTCCATGGCTTAATAGTTCTACAGCTCAGCCTTTAGCCAATCAGAACCATAAAAAGACATCCGGATTCTCAATTCATGCCCTTTGGACCTTGTTGGACGTTGCCCTATTGTTGCTGGTTGAGAAGGGGGCCCCATGACAGTTTGAGCTTTGGGGTCCCAAAAATGTAGGTCCGCCCCTGGCTGGGAGCAGAGGCGACAGAGGACTCACGAGCAGGCAGTGGAAGAGTGGGAGTGCCAGCGCCAGAGGCGATTCGTACATAAGAACCTAAGAGAAGCCAATGTTGGATCAGGCCAGTGGCCCATCTAGTCCAACACTCTGTGTCACACAGTGGCCAAAAATACCAGGTGCCATCAGGAGGTCCAGCAGTGGGGCCAGGACATTAGAAGCCCTCCCACTGTTGAACCCCCCCAAACACCAAGTATACAGAGCATCCCTTGCCCCAGAGCCCCTATCTATACCTTGTGGCTAATAGCCACTGATGGACCTCTGCTCCATATGCCTATCTAATTCCCTCTTGAAGCCGTCCATGCTTGTAGCCGCCGCCACCTCCTGTGGCAGTGAATTCCATGTGTTAATCACTCTTTGGGTGAAGAAGTGCTTCATTTTATCTGTTCTAACCCGACTGCTCAGCAATTTCATGGAGTGCCCACGAGTTCTTGTCTTGTGAGAAAGGGAGAAAAGGACTTCTTTCTCTCCCTGCTCTATCCCATGCATAATTTTATAAATCTTGATCACGTCACCCCGCAGCTGTCGTTTCTCCAAGCTAAAGAGCCCCAAGCGCTTTAACCTTTCTCCATAGGGAAAGTGTTCCAACCCTTTGATCATTCTAGTTGCCCTTTTCTGCAGTTTTCCCCATGCTATAATACCTGCACTTTCCCCAGTGCTATAATATCCTTTCTGAGGTGTGGTGACCAGAACTGTACACAGTATTCCAAATGAGGTTGCACCATCGATCAATACGGGGGCATTATGATACTGGTTGAGCAGCCATGGGTTCTGGCAGCTGCCCACTTTAGGGTATGCTGTGGCTGGCCCTGCTGTGAACTTTCGTGTTCGGAATGTAGTCAATGGTCAGGGTTATGTAGGAGGACTCCACCCCCCATGACTGAAAATATGCCATGGCAGTCGTGTTGGAATATCCTTGCGTCCTTGGCACAGGCAAGCTCGCTCCAGGCGTGAGCATTATCCGTGTGGGCTAGCGAACGGTACACGAAGTCCCACTTCCCGGCAACGTTTGCAGGGACGCTTTTCAGATCGCTTCCCGAGGACCTCCGTCCTCTCCTTTTATCTCACGGGGCCGCGTCTCTCGGAGAGCGGTTGATGGCGCGCAGACGGAAGCGGCGCAGGCTTCTGCAAAGCGCCGCGGCTTATTACTCACCGCGTTAATTGCTTCATGTTTCCAGCGGCCTGTGAAGAGCACCGCCACTCTCAAAATGTTAAGTGGGGATTCGAAAGCAAGAGTTCCCTGCCGTGAAGGAGACTCTGGGAGCTGTTCTGATGGAATTCAAAAGTCTGCCGGGGAGGATGACACTCGTCAGGGAGCCGAAGGGTTGGCTCTGGTGGCGCGTTCCACTTGGAACTCGTGGGTGGTGTTGAGTCCCTTGGACTGCAAGGAGATCAAATCAGTCAATCCTAAAAGAAATCATCCCTGACTGTTCCCTGGAAGGGCCAGATAATGAAACTGAAGCTCAAATACTTTGGCCACCAAACGAGAAGGGAGCACACCTGGGAGAAGACCCTGATGCTGTGAAAGAGTGAAGGTCAAAGAAGACGGGGACGGCAAAGGATGAGATGGTTAGACAGTGTCATCGATGCAACGAACATGAAATTGAGCCAGCTTCAGAGGACGGCGGAAGACAGGAGGGCCTGGTGTGATTTTGTCCATGGGGTCGCGAAGAGTCGGACTCGACTGTGCGACTGAACAACAACAAGGTCTCACAGACACAGTTTCAGCCACTCAGGAGAGCTTCCGGTGGCCCGTAGCAGAAGAGGCAAATAGGGATGTAGCCCTGAGCGGACGTCGGAGCCAAGGCAGAGTCGTAGCCAAGATTTTTCCATCTGTAGGACATCTTTTTTTTCTTGCGGGGCACCCATTATGCAAATGTTTTTCTTGCGGGGCAGACATGCAATCTTCAGCCTGAATAAACAATGCATCCTCCTTTCCCAAACAGTTTGGCACAGCGTGGGAATGCTGCCGGGGCTTGTGAGCCATGAGAGAGAGAGAGGCACGAAGAATTTTTTAAAAAGGGAAGTCGGGGAGGCGTGGTAGTAAGTCAGGGGGCCGGGCCCCGAGCGGCCCCGCTGTAGCTGCAGTTTGGAGCCAAGGTAACAATTCCAAAAGCATAGCAAGATCCAGTGCAGTGTAGTGGACAGAGCCGGGTCCCCAGTGTGGGCGCCCTGGAGCCTGCCAGCGTCTTTCCTAGTGCTTAGGTAAAGGTTTCCCTTGCTCGAAAGCTAGTGGAATCCAACTCTAGGGGGTGGTGATCATCTCCATTTCCAAGGGTAAGAGCCATCGCTGTCTGAAGACATTTCCGTGGTCACGTGGCCAGCATGACTAAACACCAAGGCGCACAGAATGCTGTACCCTTCCCACTGAAGCAGTACCTGTTTACCTATTCACAATTTCTTGCTTTCGAACTGCTAGGTTGGCAGGAGCTGGGGCAAGAGACGGGAGCTCACTCTGTCATGTGGCACTCGGATCTCGAACTCCCGCACTACAGACATTCCGGTCTGCAGCTCGGCAACTTAACCTCTGAGCTACCGCGACCCCTCTCCTAGTGCTTACCCAGTGGTTTTAGAAAGCGGATGGGGCTTTTGCCCGTCTTCCAATGGGCCACTGGAGTTCAGACTGGCTTTGCAGGTTTTAATAAAGTTGCTTCAGCGGCGGCTGGCAGCAGAAGACGCAGATCATCACTGCATGGCTGGGAGTACGTAACCAGTTTGGTGTCATGGTTAAGTGCGCGGACTCTAATCTGGGAGAACCGGGTTTGATTCCCTACTCCTCCACTTGCAGCTGCTGGATGACCTTGGGCAAGTCGTAGTTCTGATAAGAGCTGTTCTTGAAAAAGAGCAGTTTCTGTCAGAGCTCTCTCGGCCCCGCCTACCTCATAGGGTGTCTGTTGTGGGGAGGGGAAGGAGTTTATAGTGAAGGGCAGGGTATAAATCCAATCTCTTCTTCTTCTTTTACCTCACAGGGTGTCTGTTGTGGGGAGGGTAAGGGAAAGGAGTTTGTGAGCTGCTCTGAGACACCTTTGGGTAGTGAATGGAGGGGTATTAATCCAATATCATCATCTTCTTCTTTTACCTCACAGGGTGTCTGTTGTGGGGAGGGGAAGGGAAAGGCGTTTGTAAGCCGCTCTGAGACACCTGTGGGTAGTGAAGGGCGGGGTATAAATCCAATCTCCTCTTCTTTTTCTTCTTTAAAACGATACATTCATTTAAAAATGCATCCGGGATTCTACCTGATAGGTTGGAGGGTTACTGTTGGAGTGGCAGCCATTTTGTGACTGTCTCCGCCTCTTGCGGCAGCCATTTTGTGGCTGCCCCCATCGCTCTCTGTCAGGATCCCAAAGGTGCTCGCAGGCTCAAAAAGGCTTAGGGCCGGAAGGGATGTCACAGCATTTGTTGTGCTTCCGCACACCCCGGCCACAAAAAGCCACCAACCGTACCGGGAACATGCTGGACATATTTTGTGTTCCCTGCCTTCTCTCCTCCTGCTCCACCTCCTCGACTGTCAATACGCACGATTTGTCTCTCTTCTCTTGCTCTTGTTCTAAAACTGCTTTGCCAAGCAGTTGAAGTCCTAAGAATGCTCCTCTTTTGTCACGGTGTGTTCTGAGAAAAAAGGAACTGGCAGTTTATCATTTCTCAGCAAAATTGCTCCTGCAGCTCATTCGGATGATTTTATTTTGCGTGAGACAAATGTGTACTTGTTCTGGTTGGGGTTTCTTGCAGGGGGAGTTTTGCCAGTGCCGGTAAAGCAATGGGTCACGCGGTTCTCCTGTAAAGCCGTGGCTTCGTCACATGGAAGCAGGCCGTCCCCGAGTGGTTGTGAGATGTGTTCCCTCTAATCCGAGTCAGCGTGAGCTAGCTCACAGTTTTTTAGCCTCCGGCTCACAGATTTTTCTCTTCGCTCAGGAAGGGATGGCTCCAGAGCAGTGCTCCCTCTAAGCTGTGGAGTTTTGTGAACAAAAGTCCTACTTGGTGAGCTACTGGCGTTAAAGTCAGAAGTGAGCGATTTGGCTGCTGCATGAATCAGTTGGCTCTGGAGCCCTCCTTCCTGAGCGAGGACAAAAATGTGTGAGCCAGAGGCTAAAAAACTGTGAGCTAGCTCACACTAACTCAGCTCAGGGGGAACACTGCTCCTGAGTAAACTAATTTATGCAGCAGCCAAATCGCTCGCTCACGACTTTAATGCCAGTAGCTCACAAAGTCGGATTTTTGCTTACAAGACTACACGGCTTAGAGGGAGCCTTGGTTGTGAGGAGTCGGTTAGGGGAGCAGCTTCCTCTCCTGGCTAGGGCTGCCAACTTCCAGGTGGGGCCTGGAGAACTGGAATTACAACTGCTCCTCAGGCTACAGAGATCAGGTCCCCCAAAGAAAGTGGGCTGTTTTGGAGGGTGGACTCCGTGGCATTGGACCCTGATGAGGGCCCTCCCCTCCCCTCCCCTCCCCAAACCCTGCCCACCCAGGCTCCGCCCTCAAATCTCCAGGCATTTTCCAACCCTGTTCCCAGCCCGGCATCGGCCGTCGTGCCGAACGATCGACTGGCAGTGTTTAAAAGCAGTCACAGCAACTCCGCCTGGGACATGAAACTTCAGGGGCTTCCCAAAGAGAAAAGGAAAAACAGAGGAATATAGGACACGACATATTTTTTCTCCTCCCCATCTCCAAGGAGACAGTGGACAAAGTGGATGGTGCAATATTCTATCCTTGTAAAATAAAAAGAAAATAATGTGTTTTATAGGGGGAAATTTTAATTTTTTAAAGGCTAAGATTGCATCCTCAATCACGGTCTCCTTATGCTGAATTTTTACTTTAAGATCTTTCTTGCCAGAGTGCAGAATTATTGCGTTTATGCAGGGGTCATTTTCTGCAGGAGCGGAGCTCCGGCAGTAAAGAGCCTGGGGGCGGGCACATGCAACAAGCCCCACCCCCTGCTCCCAGGAGCCCTCAGTCACAGCAAGAAGCAGCCAGGTAAGTTGCAGAGCTCCCCCCGCGCGCCCCCCCCCCCGGTCCAAAACAGTCCAGTTGCACCTTTAAGACCAAGTTTTATTCAGGTACAAGCTCTCCCTCCTACCTCTGCGAGGACAGATCTGCCCGTACCCCCCCCCCCCGATAGCTAGCAGTCCAAAACAGTCCAGTGGACCCTGAGCGGTGGGTGTTGCCTTCTGACACACTTCCAGTGATGTCAGGGGGTGTGGCATATGCAAATAAATTACGCTAATGAGTTATGCTAATGCGCTCCTGCACCTCTTTTTCTACAAAATGACCCCTGCATTTATGTTCAAAGGTACTTTCCCCCCTGAAAATAAGATCATCTAAAGGGAGAAACAACAGGGGTTTATGGAATTATGCGTAGGGATGAGAAACTGGCTAATTTTCTCTGTCTCAAAATACTAGAGCATCAGGGCATCCAGGGGAATTAGTGGGCAGTAGATTTAAGAGAGAAAGCACCATCACAAAATTCATAACTGACTCAGAATTCCTCTGGGATCTCAGGCAGAGGGCTTTTACATCACTTACGACCTGATTCTTAACTGGAGTCTCGGACTTCCTGCACGTGAGGCAGATACTCTGCCACTGAGCCACAGCACCTCCCCTAGAGCTGAACGTACATGAAGTTGAGTCAGATCCTTATAGTCCAGCAAGGTCAGTATTGTCTACCCAGACTGGCAGCAGCTCTCCGGGGCCTCAGGCAGAGGTCTTTCCCATCACCCACTGCCTGGTCCTTTTTAACTGGAGATGCCAGGGACTGAACCTGGGACCCTCTGCATGCCAAGCAGAGGCTCTGCTACTGAGCTACAGTCCCTCTTTACAGCTCCCCAGGGTCTCAGGCAGAGGTCTTTCCCATCGCCCACTGCCTGGTTCTTTTTAACTGACGATGCCGGGGATTGAACCTGGGACCTTCTGTATGCCAAGCAGAGGCTCTGCCACTGAGCCACAGCCCCTCTTTACAGCTCCCCAGGGTCTCAGGCAGAGGTCTTTCCCATCACTCACTGCCTGGTCCTTTCTAACGAGATGCCGGGGATTGAACCTGGGACCTTCTGCATGCCAAGCGGAGCAGATGGTCTACTGCTAATCCACAGCCTGTTCCCTTTGGTCCCATCCAGCAAGGCTCTTCTGATTTTCCTTGAGGGCTTCCTGCTATTACAGGCCTTTTCTCACCGTTTCCCGAACTCCCAGAAAGTGCCATATAGTAGAGGTTTATTCTTACTGTAACAGCACAGTTTTCCAGTGACAAAAGGCTTTCCCTCCCTCACCAGCCCCAAGCATCTGTTCATTAACAGCTCCTGCTTTAATCTTGGGGGTAAATGTGAGGGGCATTCGCATGCAAATCAGTGTGCCCACCCGCCTGGCTGTACTGTTGGCGGGGCCCCAGGCCCAGTGGGCAGAGCAAAAAGCAGAGAGAAGCGATTCCCGCTTTCTGTCTCCGTTCAGAGCATGTGTTTTCTGGCAATATTTAAGCAAGTGTAACCCCAGGAGGGAGCTGCGGTGGCTCAAGTGGTTAAGACCTGGTATTTCTGGCCACTGTGTGACACAGAGTGTTGGACTGGATGGGCCACTGGCCTGATCCAACATGGCTTCTCTTATGTTCCTATGTGATGCTATGTATTCTTGGTGCTTGGGGGGGGTCGACAGTGGGAGGGCTTCTAACGTCCTGGCCCCACTGGTGGACCTCCTGATGGCACCTGGTATTTCTGGCCACTTTGTGACACAGAGTGTTGGATGGGATTGGCCTTTGGCCTGAACCAACACTGGCTTCTCTTATGTTTTTAGGGTTGCCAGGGGGATAGGGGTAGGGAAACTCCTTGCGATTTGGGGATGGCATCTGGGGAGGACAAGGGACTTCAGTGGGGCACAGCGCCCTAGAGTCACATGAACGTGTGAAGCTGCCTTATACTGAATCATATCATCAGACCATCAGGGTCAGTATTGTGTACTCAGACTGGCAGTGGCTCTCCAGGGTCTCAGGCTGAGGTCTTTCCCATCACCTACTGCCTGGTCCTTTTAACTGGAGATGCCAGGGATTGAACCTGGGACCTTCTGCATGCCAAGCAGAGGCTCTGCCACTGAGCTACAGCCCCACTTCATGGCTCTCCAGGGTCTCAGGCTGAGGTCTTTCCCATCACCTACTGCCTGGTCCTTTTAACTGGAGATGCCAGGGATTGAACCTGGGACCTTCTGCATGCCAAGCAGAGGCTCTGCCACTGAGCTACAGCCCCACTTCATGGCTCTCCAGGGTCTCAGGCTGAGGTCTTTCCCATCACCTACTGCCTGGTCCTTTTAACTGGAGATGCCAGGGATTGAACCTGGGACCTTCTGCATGCCAAGCAGAGGCTCTGCCACTGAGCTACAGCCCCACTTCATGGCTCTCCAGGGTCTCAGGCTGAGGTCTTTCCCATCACCTACTGCCTGGTCCTTTTAACTGGAGATGCCAGGGATTGAACCTGGGACCTTCTGCATGCCAAGCAGAGGCTCTGCCACTGAGCTACAGCCCCACTTCATGGCTCTCCAGGGTCTCAGGCTGAGGTCTTTCCCATCACCTACTGCCTGGTCCTTTTAACTGGAGATGCCAGGGATTGAACCTGGGACCTTCTGCATGCCAAGCAGAGGCTCTGCCACTGAGCTACAGCCCCACAGCATGGCTCTCCAGGGTCTCAGGCAGACGTCTTTCCCATCACCTCCTACCTGGTCCTTTTAACTGGAGATGCTGGGGATTGAACTTGGGACCTTCTGCACAACACCGAGCCACAGCCCTCCCCATGAAGTTGCCTTCTAGTGAATCAGACTCTCGGTCCATCATGGTCAATGCTGTCTACTCGGACTCGCAGCAGCTCTCCAGGATCTCAGGCTGAGGTCTTTCCCATCGCCTCCTGCATGGTCCTTTTAAGTGGAGATGCCGGGGATTGAACCTGGGACCTTCCGCATGCGAAACGGATGCTCGTCCACTGAGCCACAGCCCCGCCCATCCTCCAAAGCATCCATTTGATCTCTGTAGTCTTTGTGTTCTGAAGATGAGCTGGGGACGGCGGGATATAAATATGAAAAATAAATAAAAATAAATAAATAAATAAATTTCAGGGGATCCTCAGGTCCCACCTGGAGGGTGGCATCCCTACCAGGAGCTAGCAATCTTATTTGTGGAGTGGAAAGAGATCGCCATGATCTCTGAGGAAGAAGAGGAGATTGGATTTATACCCCGCCCTTCACTACCCAAAGGAGTCTCAGAGCGGCTTACAAACGCCTTTCCCTCCCCCTCCCCACAACAGACACCCTGTGAGGTAGATGGGGGGCTGAGAGAGCTCTTTCGAGGACTGCCCTTGAGAGAACAGCTCTGAGAGGACTTGTGACTGACCCAAGGTTACCCCAGCAGCCGCAAGTGGAGGAGTGGGGAATCAAACCCGGTTCTCCCAGATTAGAGTCGACGCTCCTAACCACTACAACAAACTGTCTCTGCTGCGCTTACCACAACCCCTTTGTCCTCATCGCAATTCCATCTGGCCTCATTTTTCACCCTGCTAAGATCCGGTCACCTCTTTGCCACAGGTGAAGAAACGGGGGGAGAAAAGACATTCCCCAGGTGTTGCGCAGCCCGTTCACATGGTTCTTCATTCCCAAGCCGATCGTGGTTCCCTCCCCAGCAGTGCCGCGCTGCGTGCGTGGTGGAGGAGGATGGCGCGTCGAAGGCCACAGTGTGCTGGTACTCACACAGCACTCGTGCGGGAGACAAATTGTTCTGTCACCAAGGCTCGGAATCTGTTGCTTCCCTCGCCGCTACCGAGAAGTACACAAACACTTCACGTAGTTATTAATTAGTTGCCTTTCAGAGCGTTAAAAATACCCGAACAAAACGTTTCCCCCTCTGTTCTAATCAAGCTGATTTACAATATGCATTGTACCTCTGAATCCTTGACAGGCACTCTTTACGACACCCCTCCCACCTTCTGATTGGGGTATAAAGACTCATATCTCCGTTCCTACTCGTATCTAACGAAGGGAGCTTTGACTCTTGGAAGCTTGTACCCCGAAAATCAGGTTGGTCTGTAAGGTGCCACTGGACTCAAAACAAACTTGAACAAAACAGTTAGCTAAGGGCTGTGTATCAGCGGTCTACTCAAAAGTTTTGATCTGCTGGGTAATTCCCATCATCCTTTAAGGGAGGCAAGAACTAGTTTTTTCTTCTTCCTGTCAGCACCTTGGGAGTCACTCGCCTCTCAGTTTCTATTCAACGGGACTATCTCTTCCTGTGCTATTCTGTCTCACTTATTTTTATTCGTTTTAATCCCTATTTGTCTCCGCTACCTTACCGGTCTAAATTTCATCTTTTCCTGCTACACTACTTATTCGTCCATTACGGAGAATAATCATGGCCTCACCCGCCATTTTTAGTGTAGTCTTGGACAATGAAGAAGGAAAATGTCCCCAATGGTGTTTTCGGACCAATCAGACAGTTTCCTCCCAGCAAAGAAGAAGAGAAGAACAAGAGATTGGATTTATACCCCGCCCTTCACTACCCAAGGGAGTCTCAGAGTGGCTTACAAACTCCTTTCCCTTCCCCTTCCCACAACAGAAAACCTGGGAGGTAAAAGAAGAAGAAGAAGAGATTGGATTTATACCCCGCCCCTCGCTACCCAAGGGAGTCTCAGAGCGGCTTACAAACTCCTTTCCCTTCCCCTCCCCACAACAGACACCCTGTGAGGTAGGTGGGGCTGAGAGAGCTCTGACAGAAACGGCTCTTGAGAGAAGAAGAGATTGCATTTATACCCAGCCCTTCACTTGGAGTCTCAGACCGGCTTACAAACTCCTTTCCCTTCCCCTCCCCACAACAGACACCCTGTGAGGTAGGTGGGGCTGAGAGAGCTCTGACAGAAACGGCTCTTGAGAGAAGAAGAGATTGCATTTATACCCAGCCCTTCACTTGGAGTCTCAGAGCGGCTTACAAACTCCTTTCCCTTCCCCTCCCCACAACAGACACCCTGTGAGGTAGGTGGGGCTGAGAGAGCTCTGACAGAAACGGCTCTTGAGAGAAGAAGAGATTGCATTTATACCCAGCCCTTCACTTGGAGTCTCAGAGCGGCTTACAAACTCCTTTCCCTTCCCCTCCCCACAACAGACACCCTGTGAGGTAGGCGGGCCTGAGAGAGCTCTGACAGAAACGGCTTCCTGACGGACTCTGTTCTGTGGATGTACCACTTTAGAGTTCTCTGGAAACCCAGGGTGTGCCACACTTTCTCCTTTGGGTGAGATGGATTTGGAAAGAAAGAAGGTAAACAGATTTCTTGTGACCCTGTGGAATTCGGTATTGACCATCGGGCAAAGATCAGGGTCGGTCCTCAAGACAACCTTTTCTTTATGAAAAATGCAAATTTCCGACTTGACCAAAAGTGCCCCCAACTCTGATGTTCTTCTGGCCGGGGTAACCGCTGTCAGAAATATGGTTCTTAGGAACTCAAGAGGTATTTCTCGGAGGGGCTTGAAGGGACCTTTGGTAAGAGCCCTAAGGACAGTGTTGAGCCTCTACATTGGGAACCTGTGGATCTGAGGGGTCTCTGAGGGGTGCCCCTTTCAGGAACTGGCGTATGTGTGGGTGATGAGTCCCTTGAACCATGGAAGGACCGAGGCTCGAGCTGAGATCTGTCTCTTGAGGGTGTCTGCCGTGAGGTCACAGGATATCCTGCCCTGAAGGAAGGCTAAAATCAATCTGATCTCATGCATCAGAGGTTTGATACTTTTCCTCCTAAACCACCTGATGATGGTCATCCATGGGGTGTTGTAAGTCCTAGTGGTCGAGTGCTTCCTTGAGGCTAGAATTGTATCCATTACCTGAGAGGGGTAATCTAGAAGAAGAAGAAGAAAGAGATTGGATCTATACCCCGCCCTTCACTTGGAGTCTCAGAGCGGCTTACAAACTCCTTTCCCTCCCCCTCCCCACGACAGACACCCTGCGAGGGAGGTGGGGCTGAGAGAGCTGTTTTGAGGACTGCCCTTTCAAGGACAGCTCTTGTCGGAATTACGGCTTGCCCAAGGTCATCCAGCAGCTGCGAGTGGAGGAGTGGGGAATCAAACCCGGTTCTCCCAGATTAGAGTCCACACACTTAACCACTGCACCGAACTTGTAGAGAGATTTTGTCCCTTTTAACTTCCAAGCGGTTAAATGATACCATTGTGATCAGGGGTGCCATATTGGGCACTGTTGCGGCATGTCCACTGACACCAGTAGTGTCAACAGTGGGGCTCTAGACATTTCCTGCAGCGTGGAAAGCCAAAAGCATCTGGTCCAGTGTTGGGGCCATGAGTATGATCTCAGCCTTCAGTTCCCAAATTCTTTTGACAAATCTGGGTACCACCAGTATAGGAGAGAATGTGAACAGTAGACCCTTGGGCCAGTCCACTGTCAAGGCATTCGTGCCTTCCGCCTGGGGGTGGAAGAACCTCATGTAGAACATGTTCAATTGACAGTTGGTTGGGGAGGTGAGCAGGTCCACCAGTGCCGTCCCGAAGTGAGCAACGATCAGTCGAAAAAGCTTCTTGGAAGAGCTTGAAGGCCTCCAACACAAGAGCCTACCCAGTCTCTAGGGGACTGGTTCCAACTGGGCTCATCGTTAGGAAGTCTCTCCTGGTGCTCGGATCCCACAGACACCAAGGAACAGAGATCCACCGTTTTCCGCAGGGGCCCCATTAGGGATGCTACCCGCCAGGTGGGATCCGGGGATCCTCCAGAATTACAGCTCACCTCTAGAGCTCAGTTTCCCCTGGAGTAAATGGCTGCTTTGGAGGGTGGGGTCTACGGCATTATGCCCCACTGAGGTCCCTGTCCTCCCCAGGCACCATCCCTTAACCTCCAGGAGTTCCCCAACCTGGATCTGGCAACTGACCCTCCCATCTCCCACCAGTGTCCAGGGGGTACCTGGCAACCCTAGGCCCTAGCAGTGTCAGCCTCAGAGTATGTAACCTGCCATAATTTCCTTCCTATGTTTCTGCTAGTCCAAAGAAGCCAGTGTGGCGTAGTGGTTAGAGCGTCGGACCAAGTTCTAGGTTACCCAGGTTCGAATCCCCACTCTGCCATGGAAACTCACTGGGTGACCTTGGGCCAGTCAGTCACACACTCTCTGCCTGAACGACCTCCGTCGTCGTGTGGATTAAAAACAGAGGAGAGAAGGGTGACGTAAGCCGCTCTGGGTCCCCGTTGGGGAGAAAGCTGGGACCGTAACCCAAGTGAAGAAAACAACAGTAAAATTGATGAATTCCTGTTCCTCAAAGACAAATAAGTACAGGAGCTCCCAGATAGTTCAGCCGTTTGAGTACTTTGCTTTGCTTGCAGCGAGCCGGTTTCCATGGCGACCGAGCCCTTGATGGAGCCGTAATACGCTGCACGCATCTTGTTTCTACCTCCTTTATTTGCCATTAATCAGGAACGCCGACTTTGCCAGGAAGGCCTCTCTTTTGTGAGTGCTTGAGCGGGTTTTCGTGGAATTTCATTATTATCTGTTAAGCTTTGTTTTTTTGCTCCCTGTGTTTTTTCCCCTCCTCCTCCTCCTCTCCAAGGTTCCCTGAGTAGGTTTCAGTGTTGTTGCTCAAGTGTTACGTGGCTTCCAGAACAGGGCACAGACTAATTGAAATTCCTTCCCTCTGTTCGCCTCGGTGGTGCTAAAGAGTTACTTAAGGATTCCGCAGGCGTTTCCCAAGAAAGCCAAGGAACTCTGAAAGCCGCGGGTTGTTGACGATTCTCTCTCGGCCTTGTAACTTAATCGCTGCTGGAGAGTTTTGTAACATAGCAGTGGATATGCCGTTCCGTCTCTTGGGAAGGCCTCTCAGTTCCCGTGTCAGGATAAAAACATACGCCAGCCCTACAAAGACACGCTCGTAGCCCCTGCGCATGTAATCATTTCACCTGCAGATCTATCCTCTGAATGTACGGACAACCCATTTGCACGTAACTCTTCCAGGGCAGTGTGTGGTAGTGGATGATGTGGAGACTTCTGCTACTACAGAATATGGCTGCTGGTCCGTTGACTGTATAAGGGCCAAGAAGCGACAGTTAGAACCGGATATGGAAGAACTGATTGGTTCAGCATGGGAAAAGGAGTACGACAAGGATGTATATTGTCACCTTGCTTATTTAATATATATGCAGAGTACATCATGCGGAATGCTGGCCTGGATGAATCACAAGCGGGAATTAAGATTGCTGGGGAAAAGATCAACAACCTCAGATATGCAGACGATACCACTCTAATGGCAGAAAGTGAAGAGGACCTAAAGAGCTTCTTGCTCAGGGTAAAAGAGGAGAGTGCAAAAGTGGGCTTGAAGCTCAACATCAAAAAAACTAAGATCATGGCATCCGGCCCCATCACTCCTTGGCAAATAGAAGGGGAAGTCGTGGAAGTAGTGACAGACTTCACGTTCCTGGGATCCCAGATCACCGCAGACTGTGACTGCAGCCATGAAATTAAAAGACGCCTGCTCCTTGGGAGGAAAGCGATGGCGAACCTAAACAGCATGGTAAAAAGTAGAGACATCACCCTGCCAACAAAAGTCCGCATGGTCAAAGCAATGGTATTCCCAGTAGTCATGTGTGGCTGCGAGAGTTGGACTATAAGGAAGGCCGAGCGCTGAAGAATATATTCTTTTGAACTATGGTGCTGGAGAAGACTCTTGAAAGTCCCTTGGACTGCAAGAAGATCGAATCAGTCAATCCTAAAAGAAATCAACCCTGACTGTTCCCTGGAAGGCCAGATAATGAAACTGAAGCTCAAATACTTTGGCCACCCAATGAGAAGGGAGCACTCCCTGGAGAAGACCCTGATGCTGGGAAAGATTGAAGGTCAAAGAAGACGGGGACGGCAAAGGATGAGATGGTTAGACAGTGTCATCGATGCAACGAACATGAAATTGAGCCAACTTCAGAGGACGGCGGAAGACAGGAGGGCCTGGTGGGAGCTGGTCCATGGGGTCGCGAAGAGTCGGACTCGACTGTGCGACTGAACAACAACAACAACCATTGACTGGACAACAAGAAGAAACAAAGTCCAAAACTGTCACAACAACCAGAGCTCTTCTTGTAGCATGAATTCCTTTGCATATTAGGCGACACACCCCTAATGTAGCCAATCCTCCAAGAGCTTACAGAGCTCTTCTTACAGGGGATACTGTAAACTCTTGGAGGATTGGCTACATTAGGGGGTGTGTCGCCTAATATGCAAAGGAGTTCCTGCTACAAAAAGAGCCCTGAGTCAACGAAGACTGTGAGATACAGAACGCTTAATAAAGTGGGACAATTTATATAAATGTGTGTTTTGAATTCTGTTTGCACTATAATCGCTTAACAACAGGGTTGGCAATATGAAGACGTGTATCAATATATCAATATTCAGTCATACAAAAAAAAATCAAAAACAGAAAAAGAGGTCCAATGAATAATTTACGAAGACTGTAGAGAGTCAATATCCATCCTATGAAGATTCATTCCGGATATATACTTCGTTTCAGGTGTCTTATTCAGAGGTGAACTATTTTTAATTCATGACGGGTACAGCTGTGTACATTTAAATCTCCAGTATCAATTTATAAACACCATCAAGGTTCAGAACAGCAGAAGGAAAGGTCTCAATGTCAACCAACCAGTCATGTTTAGAAAGAGTCTAGTCTGTGTAATTTCAGAGCTGGAGATATAAATGTACGCAGTTTTACCCTTTGTGAATTGAAAATAGTTCATCTCTGAAGAAGATATCTGAAACGAAATATGTATCTGGAATCTTGGCCACTGTGTGACACAGTGTGTTGGACTGGATGGACCACTGGCCTAATCCAACATGGCTTCTCTTATGTTCTTATGCAGGAAGTGGTAGTGGCTACAAGCATAAACAGCTTCAAGAGGGAACTAGTGTCGATAACGGTTGATTTTCTCTCCTTGTTGGAAGGGTTTGTGGGATGTCTTCACTAAGGGTGCAATCCATAATCCATATTTACTGTTGCCCAGTCCAATTCCAGATGTTTGGCAGGAGTGCACCAGATGTGGTTTGCTGCGAGTCACGTTCAAAGCAAAGTGATTTCACAACCTCTTAACCACAGGGAGAAGTCATCCCGGATCCCTGGATGACCCCCGAAAGCAATTGGATGTAGGAGTTAAGCAGAAGGAGGGATGGAGTAGAATCTTTTGCCTTCCCTTATTTCCAGATGCAAAGAGATTGAAAAGCGGTTCCCCGAGATGACCTTCTGGAACTGGTCATAGTGGTAAAACCAGAACCACTGGAGTATGTCTAGGGATGCCAGCCTCCAGGTGGGGCCTGGGGATCTCTTGGAATCATAGAATGTTAGAGTTGGAAGGGACCTTGCAGGTCATCTAGTCCAACCCCCTGCACTCAGCCTCCGCTTGAAAACGTCCAGCAGCAGCATCCCTGCAGCTGTGCTAGTACTGAGGGAAAGCACTTAGTGAAAAACCTTACATTGGAAGATTCCTTGAATACATCAATAGAGGTTATGGAGAGGCTTATTTCCCTTTTTGGTCCCTCCTTGGCCTCCCCAAGGCCTCCTGGAGCATCCACCACCTCCCAAGGCAGACTGTCCCACTACTCAACCACTCTCACCAGTTAGGAAGTTTCTCCTGATATTTAGCCAGTAACGACTCCCTTATAATTTCCACCCATTAGATCTAGTCTTGCAGTCCGGAGCAAGAGAGAATAGATCTGCTCCATCTTCTACATGACAGCCCTTCAGATACTTGAAGACTGCCATCATGTCCCCTCTAAGCCTTCTCTTTCCCAGGCTAAACAGACCCAACTCTTTCAGCCTTTCCTCATAAGACTTGGAGTCCAACCCTCTCACCATCCTGGTTGCCCTCTTCGGGGCACGCTCGAGCTCGTCAACATCCTTCCTAAAATGTGGTGCCCAAAACTGGACACGGTACTTCAGGTGAGGCCTGACCACAGCAGAACAGAGTGGAACGACCACCTCCCGTGATCTGGACACGATGCGTCTGTTGATGCATCCTAAGACTGCATTCGCTTTCTACGTAGTCACGTCGCACTGCAGGCTCATGTTTAGCTTGTGATCAACCAGAACTCCTAGATCCCTTTCTAGATCAGAATCACAACTGATCTCTAGATATCAGTTCCCCTGGAGGAAATGGCTGCTTTGGAGGGTGGACTCTATGGCATTCTACCCCACTGAGGTCCCTCCTATCTCTAGAGCCTCCGGTCCCCAGGCTGCACTCCCAAATCTCCAGGAGTTTCCCGACCTGGAGTTGGCAACCCTAGGTACCTCCAATACCTACCGCAGCCAGCCAGTCCAAAAGGACCAGGTTGGTCATGTCAGCGGCCACTAAGATGTCCAGGAGGATCGACAGGGTTTCACACACACACCCCTTATGGCAGGGTGACTAAAAGCATTTCCACTCCCCCAGTTATGCCAGACTGAGATGGGTCCAGGTCATTTCTTTTCTGCTTGATGATGTTGCTCTTCTGCCGGACAAGGAGGGATTCTTAGGATAATGCAAAGCGATAGCGTTGAGGAAGCTCAGTTCTGCCTCTTCTGATGTCCTCGTGTCTGTACATGTTTTTTTTTAGTACCTCTTGCAGTGAGGAATCCGTTCCTAGGCATCTTTGGGAAATGCTTAAACAGAAAGTGCATCCAGGGGAACGGATGCATTGCAGAAACCTGTGTCCCTCTGTGGGCTTTCCCCTCTACGTTTACTAGCAGCATTTTGCTGATAAGGATGTCTCCTCCCTCCCTCCCTTCCTTGAGAGCCAGTTTGGTGTAGTGCTTAGGAGCGCGGACTCCAGTCTGGGAGAACCGGGTTTGATTCCCCACTCCTCCACGTGCAGCTGCTGGTGTGACCTTGGGTCAGTCATAAGTTCTTTCAGAGCTGTTCTCTCAAGAGCAGTTTCTGTCAGAGCTCTCTCAGCCCCACCTCCCTCACAGGGTGTCTGTTGTGGGGAGGGGAAGGAAAAGGAGATTGTAAGCCTCTCTGAGACTCCTTCGGGTAGTGAGGGGTGGAGTATAAATCCAATCTCTTCTTCCTTCCTTCCTTCCTTCCTTCCTTCCTTCCTTCCTTCCTTCCTTCCTTCCTTCCTTCCTTCCTTCCTTCCCCGTTTTTATTGCTCATGTTCCCAGTTCATTTACATAAGAACACGAGAGAAGCCATGTTGGATCAGGCCAGTGGCATATATCCATCCGGTGAGCTGCATTGGCTTCCAGTGGAGTACTGGATCAACTTCAAGGTGATGCTGTTGAGCTTTAAGACCCTTGATGGCCAGGGACCTACATACCTTTGGGACCACCCGTCCTGGCATCCCCCCAGAAGAGCGTTATGCTCGGGAGATCAGAATTTATCGGTGGTCCCTGGCCCGAGAGACATCCGGCTGTCCTTGACCGGAGCCAGGGCTTTTCTCTGCTTTCGCTCCAACTTGGGGGGGTGGGGTGGAAACTCTGCCGAGTAGCATCCATGCCCTGCGGGATATACTGCAATTCTATAGGCCCTGGAAGGCAGAGATGTTCCACCAAGCATTTGACTGCGGAAAGTGTCGGTCCCGTCTTGGTGTTCCCATTCTCCTCACCCCTGCCCTTTCTCCCTTGAGACAGCGGCGCTGTTAGGATTTTAGCACCATCTATAGCTCGGCGGTTAAGACGCTGAGCTGCAGGCTGGAAGGTCGGTAGTTCAGCAGTTCGAGACCCGAGTGCCGCATGACGGAGTGAGCTCCCGTCTCTGGTTCCAGCTCCTGCCAGCCTAGCAGTTCGAAAGCAAGAAATTGCAAGTAGATAAATAGGTACCGCATTGGTGGGAAAGGTAACAGCGTTTCGTGCGCCTCGGCAGCTAGTTATGCCGGCCACATGACCACGGAAACGTCTTCGGACAGCGCTGGCTCTTCGGCTTCAAAACGGAGATGAGCACCGCAACCTTAGAGTTGGACTCGGCTGGCTTTCGAGCAAGGAGAACCTTTACCTTTACCTATAGCTAATTAGATTATTGGGTTGATCTGGATATTTTCCTGTTTTAGCCTGGTCTTAAACTGTTTATGCAATGTTTTATCTGACTCTGTTGTACACCGCCCTGAGCCCGGTCCTACTGATTGATTAATAAATTGAATAAATAAATAGTTACTAGCGATTATCACAACTTCAATGAGATTTGTCATAGTGATCACTTGTTTGAAGTGGTCAGTTGGGAAAAATATCCTCCTTTTTTGCTTTTCAAAATATGGTAGCCAATTTGGTGTAGTGGTTAAGTTGCGCGGACTCTAATCAGGGAGAACTCCTCCACTCGCAGCTGCTGGATGACCTTGGGCAAGCCACAGTTCTGTCAGAGGTGTTCTTGAAAAAAAGAGCAGTTTCTGTGAGAGCTCTCTCAGCCCCACCCACCTCACAGGGTGTCTGTTGTGGGGAGGGGAAGGGAAAGGAGTTTGTAAGCTGCTCTGAGACTTCTTTGGGTAGTTAAGGGGCAGGGTATAAATCCAATCTCCTCCTCCTCCTCCTTTTTTAATGCAGTCTCAGTTGGGTGGTGGTAGACTTGTCTGTCTCCAGCGAAGACAGCCTGGAACTTGGAAGCAGACCAGAACATGGAATCAGACAGAGATAAACGGGCAGCCTCCCCAGTTGGGTAGACACTGATACTTACTGTGGTGCAACTCCTGTTGCTCTCTCAGTGTGCATTTTTGGGAGACGCCGGTGAGCAGACTCACAAAAGGATCTGTGTTTGTTGGCGGGCAGAGGTTAAAATACCCACCGTCGCCGCTGAGGTTTGAGGCTTGCGTCCCGGACCACTTTGGTGCAATTCGTCTTTCTTTATTCGACGGCGCTGTCTTTCTTTCTTTTAAATGGAGGGTTGTTTTGTGTGGTTTTTTTTTAATTTTTTGGAAAAAGGTATTAGCGTTCTGAAAAACCCACAAGCTCGTTTTTAACAAAGAGAGTGCACTTAAAAACAATTTTAAATTCTGTTAGGGATTTCTGGTACATTCAGGGTTTGCAGGGAGGAGGGAGGATCAGCTGTCGAAAAGATCCTGTGTGGGGGAAAAACATCTGCTCCGGTTGCTGCATTGTGTTATGAATATATTTGCAAGGCTTGTTGGTACTCCGGGATAAAAATATCAACATTCTCGCCGCGGGGACTTGGAAATCCAGATCTCGTGCCAAGGAAAAAGGTAGATTCTACCGCCTGTACACAAATGGAGCAAATCTATGCACATCTGATGTAGTGACGGCCACAGGAATAAGCAGCTTCAAAAGGGGATTAGATAGGTTAATGGAGAAGGCGGAGGAGCAGAAGAGGAGGATTTATACCCCGCCCTTCACTCGGAGTCTCAGAGCGGCTCACAAACTCCTTTCCCTCCCCTCAACAGACACCCTGGGAGGTAGGCGGGGCTGAGAGAGCTCTGACAGAAACTGCTCTTTTTCAGGAACAGCTCTTGTCAGAACTATGGCTTGCACAAGGTCATCCAGCAGCTGCAAGTGGAGTTGTGGGGAATCAAACCCGGCTCTCCTAGATTAGAGTCTGCGCACCTAGCCACGACACCAAACTGGCTCTCAATGGTAGAGTACCCTCTAAGCTGAGTTAGTGTGAGCTAGCACCCGGTTCTTTAGCCTCCGGCTCACACATTTCTGTCTCAGCTCAGGAAGGATGGCTCCAGAGCAAACTAATTTATGCAGGAGCCAAATCGCTCGCTCGCGACTTTAATGCCAGCAGCTCACAAAGTAGAATTTTTGCTCATAAGACCCCACAGCTTAGAGGGAGCATTTGGTTGCCAGGTCCTTTGGACCAGCTCGCGGGGAATGGGGGGGGGGAATGAACTTACTGGGAGTAGGGAGGATCGCCAAAAATAAACACAATATGCCTGCGTGACCTGGAAGTGATGTAGGCATGTTGTTGGGGGCGATGCACTGGTTTTTGGGCAAAACTTTGTGGTAGAATTCGCTTCTACCATAGAGTTTTGCACCAAAACCAGAGTCCTGGCCCTGATGTCCCCTATAGTTTGGTGTCGTGGTTAAGTGTGCGGACTCTAATCTGGGAGGAACGGGTTTGATTCCCCACTCTTCCACATGCAGCTGCTGGGTGACCTTGGGCAAGCCATAGTTCTGTCGGAGCTGTTCTTGAAAAAGAGCCGTTTCTGTCAGAACTCTCTCAGCCCCACCTACCTCACAGGCAATTTTCCCTCTAAGCTGAGGAATCTTGTGAGCAAAAATTCTACTTTGTGAGCTAGTAGCATCAAAGTTGTGAGCAAGCGATTTGGCTGCTGAATAAATTAGTTTGCTCTGGAGCCCTCCTTCCCGGGCTAAGACAAAAATGTGTGAGTGGAGGAGTCGGGGAATCAAGCCCGGTTCTCCCAGATTAGAGTCCGCGCACTTAACCACTACACCAAACTGGCAGGATGCTGGACTAGATGGACCCTCACTGGTCTGAACTGCCTTGACCCTTTAGCTGGAGACGGCTTCGCCCAACCCCGGAGTCCTTACGGGAATGGGGTGGGGAGGCACGCCGATGTGCCCAGCCAAAATAGCAGCAGCGTGAGTGGAAGCAGTGCTCCAGATGCAAAGCAGGGCTCTGGGGAAAGAGGAGGAGAACATTTTTCTTGCTGCTCCACGTGTCTTTTAAGCCCCGTGCATTAGCATCTCATCCTCCTAATCCTCAAATTGCAGTTCAAGTATCAGGGAGGGGTCCCCGGGGAGCAATCCACTCGCAAACTGTCGTCGAGTGGAAGGCGGTGGCGTTAATTTGATTGGGGGGGGCCTCTGCCGCTCCTGCCATTTGAGTCTGCCGTTGAGCAAACCGTGGGGGCCGTGAGGCAGTTTACCCTTTCAGTCCAGAAAGCAAAGGGAAGAACCGTATCGAAAGCAGTCTAGATTGATATATTGGATCCTCTTAATTGGGCCATTGAGTACCAGGTGGGAAGTAGCCCCGATGCCAAGATTGGCCCGAATTCTGGGCGCCTAACCCTCCCCTCCGTGAATTCCGTGACCCAGCCTTCTACAGTTAAGTAAATTTGTCTGTATTTTGTGTGATCTGTTTCCATGTGAGCAAGTAGTACGTTCCCATGGGGGACTCCCTGCTTTTCCCTCTCCCCACGTGCCCCCCAACTTGGCGCGCACACATTAAATTTGTGCATCAGGACACTGTGCAGAATGGGAGGTCTGTGTGGGCTTCTCACAGGTTCACGCAGCCTAGGGCTGGCAAAGTCTGTACATCACTTCTGGGGAAACTCCAGAAGTGCCTTAGGGCGGTTCTAGGGATTTCTGGAAATGCTTTGGTTTTACCATAGAGTTTTTGATGATTCCTAGAGTTACCCTGTTTCACTTCTGGGTGTCCCCGTTGGGATATTTGCAAGTTGTCTTCCTGTTTGTCATTAAAGCATTTCCTGTTAATGCTAATTTCTAGTTAGAGATCTAGTAGAATTGTAGAGATCCAGTAGGGACCCTGCCAACCTAGCAGTTCGAAAGCAAGAAATTGCAAGTAGATAAATAGGTACCACTTCAGTGGGAAGGTAACAGCGTTCCGTGCGCCTCAGCGTCTAGGCATGCCGGCCACATGACCACGGAGACGTCTTCGGACAGTGCTGGCTCTTCGGCTTGGAAACGGAAGAAGATGAAGAAGAGGAAGAGATTGGATTTATACCCCGCCCTTCACTTGGAGTCTCAGAGCAGCTTACAAACTCCTTTCCCTTCCCCTCCCCACAACAGACACCCTGTGAGGTGGGTGGGGCTGAGAGAACTCTGACACAAACTGCTCTTTCAGGAACAGCTGTGCCAGAGCTTGTGACTGACCCAAGGTCACATAAGCAGGTGCAAGTGGAGGAGTGGGGAATCAAACCCGGTTCTCCCAGATTAGAGTCCGCACACTTAACCACTACACCAAACTGGCACTACATCAAACCACTACACCAAACTGGAGGAGTAGATTGAATTTAGAAGAAGAGAAGAGATTGGATTTATACCCCATGGCCCTTCACTACCCAAAGGAGTCTCAGAGCGGCTGACAAACTCCTTTCCCTTCCCCTCCGCACAACAGACACCCTGTGAGGTGGGTGGGGCTGAGAGAACTCTGACACAAACGGCTCTTTCAGGAACAGCTGTCCCAGAGCTTGTGACTGACCCAAGGTCACATCAGCAGGTGCAAGTGGAAGAGTGGGGAATCAAACCCGGTTCTCCCAGATTAGAGTCCACACACTTAACCACTACACCAAACTGGCTCTCAAGAAATGGCTTTCAAGAAATGAACACTGCTACCCTAGAGTCGGATTCGACTGGCTTTCGAGCAAGGGAAACCTTTACCTTTGCCTAGAATTGTCTACCCATTTTTCCTGCTAGAGCAATGTGATAGAATGCATAATTAGCTAGTGCTGGGATTCTCCAATTGGATAATCAATAGTTTGGGGATGAGGCAAGAGAGAGAGCATAGGGTTTCAGGTTATTGCTCTTTCGTGTCCCTCTCCTTAACGTTTTCCTTCTGAGTCTCAGGTTAAGTTCTTAGAGTAGCAACATGTAGCTTAGAGCTAGTAAGGATGATTCACTTTACTTTTTGTTCTCCAAGTCCCCTTACCTAATCTTTAGTAAAGATTTTTCTTATAGACAAACACACACTGCTTTAATCCAGCTCTGCTATTTTCGAATCTCAATACCTAACAAATTGGTTATGGCTGCAGCTCACTTCCAGCAGTGCCAGGAAAGCGAGTAGTCCCCCAGAAGTGACATTAAGATGTCAGCTACAAATTCTGAAATCATTACCGTGTTGTATGGTTTTTCCCCGCTTGCCTGGAATCTTGGTCTTCTGCTCCCCCCCCTCTCTCTCTGTCTCTCTCTCTCTCTCTCTCTCTGTCTCTGTCGCTCTCTGTCTCTCTCTCTGTCTCTGTCTCTGTCTCTCTCTCTCTCTCTGTCTCTCTCTCTCTCTCTCTCAGGCCCAAAGCCCCCTTCCCACACATGCATACACCGAGTTGTGTGTGCAGACATCATAGTGCTGTATTGTGCTTTCCCAGTCCAGTACTATGGCAACCAGCTCTTAGGGCAGTGCTGTAGCAACTGAGACCCAACTGAGCACCATCAGCCCTGATAATGAATTGGAAACGGACAAAATCAAAGCCCCCATGAATCTGTAGCACAGAGCAGCTTCTTTTGTGTGTGTGTGGGGGGGAATGAGAGGGAGCAAGTTTTTCTGCTTTGGATGAGTTTAGACCGCTCTGTTACTTTCAAGATGCAGCTGAATTATCATAGGAGGTTGCCCGGTACGTCTCTGTGTGAGTCAGTGTTCTGGGCTAGCCTGCTTCCAACCAGAGACATTCTTCCGAGGGTGGATCAATCTTGCACATTCTAAAAGCCATTATCAGTTGCCAACATCGCCAGTTAAAAAGAACCTTAAGTAGCAGGTGTTGGAAAAGCAGTCTCTGCCTGAGTCCCTGGACAGCTGCTGCAGGTCAGAACAGACAACACAGAGCTAGGTGGTCCCAGGATCTGACACACTACAAAACTGCTTTGTATGGGGGAATTTGGTTTGTGGATGAAATGTACCCAGTTTTATTTGGACAAAAGGTGGTCAGGTTTGGGAGACTGCAGTGGGATTGTGATAGTACCACATAGGCCCAGACTCTTGCTTGGCTCTTCATCCAGGAACCCCGGGTCAGTAGCAAGCAGAGGCGATTCCAGAAATTCCGATGCTCCAAGCCAGGGATCGCTTCCTTTTTTGGATCCGCACTGCCACCAGGAGCTTGGTTTGGACTTGGAGAAATAAGGGGGTGGGGTCTGATGTCCTGGTGGCATGGTGGTGTTGTGCTGGTGCGCTGATGTCACTTCCAGTTTAAAAAAAAGCCCCCAGAAGTGACACATGGACACTCTAGGGGTTACAAAAACTCTATGGTAAAACACCGAGTTTATGAAGAAAATCCTAGAGCGTCCATCGTGTCACTTCCTGTTTTTACTGGAAATGACATCAGTGCACTAGTGCTTTGATAAATGTGCTCCCCAGTCCCTCCTCCCCATTTTCTCCTGCCAGCATTCCAGCTGCCAGTGCACAAGGTAAATGTTTGTTGGGACGTTCCACCAAGCCTAGCCTGGACCCATCGGAGGGCAGAGCAGGCCCATGAGGGATGCCCATCACCTGCCATGCCACTGCGATGGGAGCACGTTGAGTCCCTGCATTGTTTCGACCTTCTCCTCGCTGTGCCTTTCTGAAGCTGTTTGGGTCCAGAGCCAGTTTGGTGTAGTGGTTAGGAGCGTGGACTCTAATCAGGGAGAACTGGGTTTGATTCCCCCGCTCCTCCACATGCAGTTGCTGGTGTGACCTTGGGTCAGTCACAAGTCCTTTCAGAGCTTTTAAGTCAAGAGCAGTTCTCGAGAGCGTTCTTTCAGCCCCACCTACCTCACAGGGTGTCTGTTGTGGGGAGGGGAAGGTGATTGTAAGCCGCTCTGAGACACCTTTGGGTAGTCGAGGGTTTGGTATAAATCCAGCCTCCTCCTCCTCCTCCTCCTCCTTGTCTCTTTTAAAAAGGTATGATTCTGAATCAATCCAGAACACTCCTAAAACATTTGCGGGAAGCCATACTGAGAAAGCTTATTTTCTAGAGGGAGGGGGACATCTAACTGGGGGGAGATGTCAGTGATATATAAAGTCTCTGCAATTAGACAAGGCTAATTTCCTCTCCTCTCGTATGGCTAGACCGCTCCTTCAAACAAAGGGCACTAATTTAAAACAATTATAATTACATGAATTTCTCAGGCGACATATAATTAAATAGTAGGATTCACTGCCAAGATGGTTACCTCTTTAAGATCCGGTAATACTTAAACTGTCCCCAAATGAAATGTAGGTGGTCCTGGGGTTTCGAGTAATGATACGATTCATCTATCAGACAGATATGGCAGAAGGCGCTTTTATTTCAAGGCCCAGAAAGAAAACTCATTAGCCAGTTATTAGACGAGAAGAGGATTGCACTGGCCGTTAGTGAACTCTGCACATGCGCTTGTTTCCTTGGCTGCCTCTGACTCTGCGGTACTTGCTTTGCTGAACATGTTTGCATCCGCCTGAGTCTTTGGAGAAAATAGCCCTATTTTTTCTTTTTCTTTTTTGCTTGCTCGTCTGCATTTCCAGTAACCAAATGAACGGAGGGTACTCAGCGTGACGTGAAGAAAGCTAGTTATGAATTAGGGTTGCTAGGCTGCAGCTAGCAACCTCCAGGGGCAAAAAGGGTGCGGGGCCTGGTGTACTGATGTCACTTTGATATGCTGATGCCACTTCTGCTAAAACCTGGATGTCACTGGACACTCTAGGATTTTGAAAAAACTCTATGGTAAAACCCATAGAGGTTTCCCCCCCCAAAAAATTCCTAGAGTGTCCATGATGACACTTCCCGGTTTTACTGAACACCTAGTGCTGAGCTACCAAATTCTCCCCCACCATTTCCTCCAGCATCATTTTAGGTGCCAGCAAGCAAAGTACAGAGACCTGGCAAACCTATCTCTGAAGTTGTGGATCACAAATAGACATGGGGAGAGAATGTACAGAGAAATCTCTCTGTCATTATCAGGGCCACCGAATGGAATTGCTAGGCACTAGATTTATATTAGGTCAGACTTTACGCTATTCATAAGTAACTTCCAGGATCCGTCACTGCAGGACCAGAACTGTACAGTAACATCGACAACTAATTTAGATTGCTTTCCTTTAAAAAAGAGATTTCGGGGGAGTTTGATGGTGGCTGTTAACCATGTCAGCCAAGCGAAGCCTCCAAATCTAGAGGCACTATATCTCTGGCGGCCAGATATTCGGGATTAAAAAAACACACAAAACAGTGGAGGGGCTGTTGCTTAAAACTGCTCCACGGAAGTTCTTCAGGTTCTTATTTCAGCAGGGGAAATGGCGTTTGCTATTTGCCTAACCGGTTTTGTCGCCTTTAAAAAGAGAATGCAACAGAACCTATTCCAACACCGTTCGCTCCATTCACAGCAATATAGATTCTGCAGCAGAAGCAAATTGGTAACGTGTTTTCTGCAAAGGCAAACCCCAGGCATTTTGGGGGTGGTGGTGGGTGAGAAATACTGACGGTAAAGGTAAAGGTTCCCTTGCTCGAAAGCCAGTCGAGTCCGACTCTAGGGTTGCGGTGCTCATCTCCGTTTCAAAGCCGAAGAGCCAGCGCTGTCCGAAGACGTTTCCGTGGTCATGTGGCCACAGCTTTGGAGCTCGCCCCCCAGCATTTCTTCCATTCTTTTCAGATGAATTGTAAATTAAGCATCTCTTGGTGCCGATCATTGGGAGGAAAAGGAAGAAGAAGAAGAAGAGATTGGATTTATACCCTGCCCTTCACTACCCAAAGGTGTCTCAGAGCGGCTTACAAACTCCTTTCCCTTCCCCTCCCCACAACAGACACCCTGTGACCAGTGTTCCCTGTATAAATCGATGGTGTGATCTCGTTTGGAGTACTGTGTACAGTTCTGGTCACTACACCTTAAAAAGGATATTATCGTATTGGAAAAAGTGCAGAAAAGGGCAACTAGAATGATAAAAGGGCTGGAACACTTTCCCTATGAAGATAGGTTAAAGCGCTTGGGGCTCTTTAGCTTGGAGAAACGACAGCTGAGGGGTGACAGGATCGAGGTTTACAAGATTATGCATGGGATAGAGCAGGTGGAGAAAGAAGTCCTTTTCTCACAATACAAGAACTCGTGGGCACTACATGAAATTGCTCAGCAGTAGGGTTAGAACAGATAAAAGGAAGTCCTTCTTCATCCAAAGAGTATGATTAACACATGGAATTCACTGCCACAGGAGATGGTGGCGACTACAAGCGTGGACAGCTTCAAGAGGGAATTGGATCAACATAGCAGAGGTCTACCAGTGGCTATTAGTCTGGGGCAAGTGATGTACTGTATTCTTGGTGCCGGGGGGGGCAACAGTGGGAGGGCTTCTAGTGTCCTGGCCCCACTTGGTGGACCCCCTGATGGCACCTGGTATTTTTGGCCACTGTGTGACACAGAGTGTTGGTCTAGATGGGCCACTGGCCTGGTCCAACATTGGCTTCTCTTATGTTCTTAAGCTGAGTTAGTGTGAGCTAGCTCACATTTTTTTAGCCTCCGGCTCACCCATTTTTGTCTTAGCTCAGGATGGCTCCAGAGGAAACTAATTTATGCAGAAGCCAAATCCCTCGCTCACAACTTTAATACCAGCAGCTCACAAAGTAGAATTTTGGCTCACAAGACTCCACAGTTTAGAGGGAGCTTTGCCTGTGAAGTAGGTGGGGCTGAGAGAGCTCTTTTAGGAACTGATCTTTTTCAAGAACAGCTCTGACAGAACTATGGCTTGCCCAAGGTCATCCAGCAGGTGCAAGTGGCGGAGTGGGGACTCAAACCCGGTTCTCCCAGATTAGAGTCGGCGCATTTAACCACTATAACAAAAGAACGGGGCAAAGAGGCTTGGGGATTTGCTCCCGGGATTTTGGGTGCTTAAAAAGCTGTTCTTCGATCCATCTAAGCTTTTGCCAAGTGTTAGCAAAATTACATGGGTTAGTTTGCTCTTCCTGGCCTAGGCAGCATCCTTAGATTGCTGGTGTTGAAAAACAAAAAAAAATAAATAAATCAGAATTTTACCTTGAGGGAAGCTAGTTTCTATAACAATGAAGGTGAATTCTAAATCACATGTACATTATATAAAGCCAGAATATTAGCAACATGGGTGTTCTGTCCTTAAACTTTTCCATAATTCCTTTTGCAATTTTGACTATTTAGGCAGGAGGAGGAGATTGTATTTATATTCTACCCTTTGCTACCTGAAGGAGTCTCAGAGCAGTTTACCATCTACTTTCCCTTCCCCTCCTCCCCCCACAACAGACACCTTGTGAGGTAGGTGGGACTGAGAGAGCTCTCTGGAGGACTGCTCTTGAACTAATAGCTCTGAAAGAACTTGTAACTGACCCAAGGTCACACCATCAGCTGCATTTGGAGGAGCAGGGGAATCAAACCTGGTCCTCCCAGATTAGAGTCCACGCTCCTGACCACTACACCAAACTGGCTCTCAGAGGGCAGTCAAGTGGACTGTGGCACTTCACACTGCATTTGGGAGGTATTTATGTTACACTTTTGAATATCCCTATATGTAAAAAAAATATTTATTGCCTTTAGAAAACTAGCAAAGCAGGCAGCAGGTAAGCTCAAAAAGTTTCCCTTGATGTAAAAAGGTAAAGGTTCCCTTGCTCGAAAGCCAGTCGAGTCCAACTCTAGGGTTGCGGTGCTCATCTCCATTTCCAAGCCGAAGAGTCAGCGCTGTCCGAAGACATTTCCATGGTCATGTGGCCGGCATGACTCAACACCAAGGCCCACGGAACGCTGTTACCTTCCCACCGAAGTGGTGCCTATTTATCTACTTGCAATTTCTTGCTTTCGAACTGCTAGGTTGGCAGGAGCTGGGACTAGAGACGGGAGCTCACTCGATCATGCGGCACACTCGGGTCTCGAACTGCTGAACTACTGACCTTCCACCGCCTGCAGTTCAGCGTCTTAACCACTTGAGCCACCGCATCTCTTGATGTACTGTTATTTTAACTGGCAGGGGATTTTTTTTTTAAAAGGCGCATTTAGAAAACAGCATTTCCCGAGATCGAAAGTATTACAGGCTGTGTTGTCTCAGAATTCTGCTACCTCATTTTGTTGCCTCCGCAGACCAGATCTGATTGTAGTCATGGGGAGGATCGAGGCACTTACTGGAAACCCTGGCTTCCCTAACTACTGGAAATGTCATTCAGCCATGTCCTCTGGCCACCCTAAGATTCTTTCAGGAATGGCTCACTTCCTCTCTGACCTGCTTTTGCAATCATAAGGGCTAGAAACTCGCTTAAAAAAAACCAACCCCCCCGCACAGAACGAAAGCTGAGATTTTCGGGAAACCGATTTCCGTGCCGCGTTATACTCAAGTCTTCAGCCCCGGAATCAGAGGATCATGCCCTTCATCCGCCCAGGGAAAATAATATCGATCTCCTTTGCAAGTGTCAGGTGAATGGCTAATACCGATAAGCGAGCGCAAACACCTCCAGGGTGCAGGTTTTCCACTCCTGCTCCTCTGACTGTTGTTGCCGTTTCTTCAAAGTGACCGGTGGGAAACACCAGATTTCTTCTTGATTCTGAGTTCCCGGTGAGCTCTTTGGAGGTTCGGATTCCGCCACCCCTTTGTATCTTGCATGAATCCATCCAAGGTAATGGGAAATTAACCTTTTTTAAAAAAAATATATCAGCCAACCCTCTAAAACCTGTTCTGCTTGCGAAAGTAGGCAACCTGACTTCCTCGTTTGTTATCAGCGTCATGATTTTGCAGTGGGGGAAATCCACATCGCCTGGTGGTTTCCTCCTCTTTTCATCAGCCTTTCTTCTTCTTCTTCTTCCCCCCCCCCCACCAGCTCAACTGAGGAAGAACAAGAATTTTGGCTCAGACGGTGGGGGCTTTTGAAAGCCTCCTCCCATCTGGACCGCGACCGACCGGCACTTCGCTTTGCTTCAGAAAGGAGCATGCAAATGACCCCCCCTGGGCGTGGTGCGCCCCCCCCCGCTCTGTCATCTGGGTTACAGGCTTTTCCATTTTCTTCGTCTCCCCTTCCTGAAGAGCTCTCCGGTCCCCGTGCGCCTCTCAGAATCAAAAAGCCCCGTGCGCCTCTCAGAATCAAAAAACGAAGGTAACTCGTTCCGCCGTATGCTCTCTTGCTCCCTTTCCCTTTCTGAAAGAGAACTAAATCAACTTTACGATCTTGCGGCAGTGCCCATTAAGTCTAAGAATCCTTACTGTATTATTTTAAGATTTCTAAAAATAACACCTGCAGACCTCTGAGGAGTTTTTTAAAGGCTCTGTTTCTAGAATGTGTTATGTTTTTATCTTCCTTATCACTTTGTGATCGAACATGCCGAACTCTCGTTCAGTGGAGAGACGAGGTGAGACCCAGAGATAGAGGTATGTGGGTTTCTCTCTCGAGTTGCTTCTCAGATTAAGTGGCACTGCTATAGAGGTGTCTGTCTTGACACATCCATGCGTTTTTGCGATGTACACGGCTGAACATTGATTTATATTCGCTCCCGCAACGTCTTCCAAAGCAGTGGCCCACTTCTCTTCCGAGGGAAGGCATTTTTTAATGTTGTGTCAAACACCGGAGGCTTTCAGTTTCCATTTTTAGAGTTCCTCATTGTTGAGTGGTTTCTGAACTCTTTATTGAAATCTTTTTCATAATATTCTTCAGTTCGGGTTGACAAAAAGATAATAATGCCTCTCAGTCACGTAACTACGGTATAGCAAGAAAAGCAGACTTTCCGGAGGTCAATCAAATGTGACAAGAACGGAGTGACGTGCAATGCACTGTAGAGTTACATTGTTTTGCATAACTTTTTTTTTTAAAAAAACCTCTTTATTAGGATATCACAATAAGTAAACTTATAATTCATATAACAAGTTATATCCTTTTTTCTTCCATATACCCCCCTTCTGACTTCCCACAGTGCTCAAACTTCCAATTCTCTCTTAGCTCACCCCCTTTCCCAATTCCCCCCTTCTGACTTCCCACAGTGCTCAAACTTCCAATTCTCTCTTAGCTCACCCCCTTTCCCAATTCTTTAATATTATATATTTATTACAGGTAACAAATCTCTTTATCTCTAAATCTATATATGTTTAAACTTAATCTAAACAACCCTCCGTCTTAATAATTGTCTAAGCAACATTGTTTTGCATAACTTTTAAGAAGGCTGACATTGCGATCCTAAACCGTGGATCCCCCGTTTGGGATTGCACTGTAAAAAAAACTACTTCATCGGGATGTCGTATTTCAGGATATGGGGCAGATCTCTTCCTTAAGGTCTCTTATTCCACCACCAGCAAATCACGCAGTAGCAGCCATTCTCAACGGTGCCACTTGAGATTGCAGATGGAAATCTTGCAGATTTGAAGACCCCCTCCACACACCAAATATCTCTAGGCCTAGGAACCTAAGTCTCCAAGAACTGGGGTTTCAGTATGTAAATCTTCAGTTTGAGTGTAGAAGGATACCTCTTTTGAACTATTGCCTGACCTACAGTTACAAATAAATAGTCCTGAGGCCTGTCTCTGTGAGGCCTGATTCTTTTGGCCACATTATGGTTGCACGTGTTAACACCAAGCTGCCACATAGTTGTGGCCAGGGGTCATTTCATAGGAAAAGAGGTGCAGGAGCTCATTAGCATAACTCATTAGCATAACGTATTTGCATGTGCCACACCCCCTGACATCACCGGAAGTGCGTCAGAAGGCAACACCCACCACTCGGGCTCCACTGGACTGTTTTGGATTGCTAGCTATTGGGGGGGGGGACGTGCAGATCTGTCTTCACAGAGGAGGGAGAGCTTGTACCTGAATAAAACTTGGTCTTAAAGGTGCCACTGGACTGTTTTGGACTGGGGGGGGGGAGCTCTGCAACTTACCTGGCTGCTTCTTGCTCTGACTGAGGGCTGTTGGGAGCAGGGGGTGGGGCTTGTTGCATGTGCCCGCCCCCTGGGCTCTTTACTGCCGGAGCTCCGCTCCTGTGCGCTCCTGCAGGAAATGACCCCTGGTTGTGGCTGTGATTGTCTGCCATCAACACACGCTGCTGTGCCCTCATAACTTCTTTGGGCCTGTAACACTATAGCAGATTGTGGTTTCTTTTGTACTTCTGTGTACTTCAGGAGCTGTGTATGTTTTATTCTGTTTGTAAGCCACCCTGAGGGCGGGATATAAATATAAATAAATAAATAAATAAGAAGAAAGAGAATCCATTTCCTGTATCGTTTTCAGAGGGTTGCCTTCCTGGTCTGCAGCAAAACAACTAGATACGAGCCCAGTTAGTAGCGCCTTAAAGACCAACAATATTTTTTTGGATATAAGGTTTTGAGAGTCAGCGCTCCCTTCGTCAGATATGAGTCGGACTGGCAGTCTCCCAGTCCAGAAGGTGGCAGGGAGGATGCAGAGGAAGAACTCAGGATTTTATTTATTTATTTATTTATTCCATTTATATCCCACCCATCCCGTAAACGGGCTCGGGTGGGTTGCAACAGTTCGATAAATACAATAAAATTTAAAACACGTTAAAACACATAAAATCAATCATCACAGCTGGCCGGTTATCAGTGGGTGGGAGACCGCAGCCTCGGTTGGGGGGGGGATATGTGGACGCCCACTGCCTCAGCCAAAGGCCAGGTGAAACTTCCGTCTTGCAGGCCCTATGGAATTGACTAAGATCCCGCAGGGCCCTGATCTCAGTTGGGAGCGTGTTCCACCAGGTGGGGGCCAGGGCGGAAAAAGCCAGGGATCTCACAATACAAGGACTCGTGGGCACTCCATGAAATTGCTGAGCGGTCGGGTTAGAACGGATAAAAGGAAGGACTTCTTCACCCAAAGAGTGATTAGCACTTGGAATTCACTGCCACAGGAAGTGGTGGTGGCTACAAGCATGGACGGCTTCAAAAGGGAATTAGATAAGCATATGGAGCAGAGGTCCATCAGTGGCTATTAGCCACAAGGTATAGATAGGAACTCTCGGTCTGGGGTAAGTGATGCTCTGTATTCTTGGTGCTTGGGGGGGGGGGTCAACAGTGGGAGGGCTTCTAGTGTCCTGGCCCCACTGGTGGACCTCCTGATGGCCCCTGGTATTTTTGGCCACTGTGTGACAGAGTGTCGGACTGGATGGGCCATTGGCCTGATCCAGCATTGGCTTCACTTATGTTCTTATGAGATGTTGACTCTCAGAGCGTAACGTTCTTCGAGGCGTATATGGGAAGAGGCAAAAGTACAGTGCACATAGTCATCAGCTTGATTAAGCAGAGGAAAAAATGAGCGCCAGTGTGGTGGAGTGGTTAATAGCTTCGGACTAGGATTTAGGACACCCGGGTTTGAATCCCCCCCCCCCCCATCAGCCCAAGGAAGCTCCCTGGG
>NW_015176039.1:105504-184001 GCF_001447785.1 Gekko japonicus | reverse complement strand
GCCAGTCACACTCTCTCAGCCAAACCTGCCTCACAGGGTTGTTGTGAGGATAAAACGAAGGAGAGGAGAATGATGTATGCTGCTTTGGGTCCCTGTGGGGAAGAAAGGTGAGTTATAAACTAAGTAAATAAATAAATGTTTAAGGGCAGAGAATAGCATCTAGGTTCTTTCTACTGGTCTCAGATCTTGTCCATTTTCTATATAATCGTTATGCAGGCTAATTTTTGTGCCATTTCCTGCTATTACAACTCCTGTGTACTGTGTATTACCAAGTATTTACGGCGGGTGTGCTTTTGCAAGAGTCAGCAAATTCGCCCTTTTTTGCCGCTTAAAGGGAAAAGTTTATTATTTCCGAGTATCTCTTGAATAGAGGAGTCTTTGATATGCCCCAAGAGAATGGCCATTGATGACTGGATGTTGTACAACTTCTCTAAGACCTTGTGAAGGAGGCACTTTAAAAAAAAAATGGTACGTTCCTTTGATAGGAGACTGCTCAGGCCTGAAGCACACTGTGACCTTTCGGAGAGTTCCGTAATAAACAATGTTCCCCCGCACCTTCTCAAATGGCTTTGTGCTGGAAATGTTCACCGCAGGTGTCAAAACTCGAGGGAAATCGTGACTGAGGGCTAGCTGGAAGAGGTAACTGTTTCTGGCCGGGCACGGAATGGTCCTTTGGCCTGCAAAAAGCCAGAAGGAGAGCTGTCTTGGGGTCAGTGTTCCCTCTAAGCTGAGTTAGTGTGAGCTAGCTCACAGTTTTTTAACCGCCGGCTCACAGATTTTTGTCTGAGCTCAATGAAGGATAGCTCCAGAGCAAACTAAGTTATGCAGTAGCCAAATCGCTTGCTCACAACTTTAATGCCAGTAGCTCACAAAGTAGAATTTTGGCTCACAAGACTCACAAACTTAGAGGGATTATTGCTCAGGGTGTTGTCCGGCTGTTGATTTTTGTACAATACCGAGATGCATCGGCTCACGGGGCGAGCTGCAGAGATCCTGCTTCAACCATAAACTTTTTTTTTTTTGGAGTTTTGAATTTTTATTGAGCAAATTCCGTAAAAACATACATACATACATAATGTTAGTACATGGACAAACAATTATGCTACAATTGAAGTGATCCTTAGTGAAGCGCTTGCACCAGTGACAGGCATTAAGGCGGAAGTATTACAAAGCGAAATGGATATGATCTACTGGACATATTCAGAATTTATTAAGAAAAAAACCCTGCCTGGTGAAATATACGTCAGATTCTCTATAAGAGATGCAATATTGAAAGCAACATCTGGGACTACACTGAAAATCAAAGAAGAAGACATCAGAATACTAAAACACATTCCATTTGAGATAAGGAAGAAGAGAAAACAATACAAGAATTTAACCACCTGTTTACGGGAAAAGTCCACTGCCTACTGATGGATACTACCTGAAGAATTGATGTTCAACTAAAGGTAAAGGTTCCCTTGCTCGAAAGCCAGTCGAATCCGACTCTAGGGTTGCGGTGCTCATCTCCGTTTCAAAGCCGAAGAGCCAGCGCTGTCCGAAGACGTTTCCGTGGTCATGTGGCCGGCATGACTAAACACCAAGGCGCACGGAACGCTGTTACCTTCCCACCGAAGTGGTACCTGTTTATCTACTTGAAATTTCTTGCTTTCGAACTGCTAGGTTGGCAGGAGCTGGAACTAGAGAAGGGAGCTCACTCCGTCATGCGGCACACTCGGGTCTCGAACTGCTGAACTACCGACCTTCCACAGCCTGCAGTTCAGCGTCTTAACCACTTGAGCCACCGCAGCTCCTAGATGTTCAACTACAAAGGCAAAAAAATAAAAAGATTGAATCTTTTTCCAAAGCGAATCAGTTTTTGAAAACACATCAGGAACCCAAAAAGGATACAAAGAACACAGAGAAAGAAGGAGAAGGAGAACTGGGCAGTTCGTATCGCTTGGAAAGCCACGAAACATCTGCAGATGGCAGCTCAGAAGCAGAACCTGAATCAGAATTGGGGGCGGCTGCACCCAAACCACCCCGAGACGACAAAAGCAAGAAGAGAGAAAGGAAAGACAGAAAATAGCTTAAACTTTAGAAGAAATGCTTATATATTACATTAAATAATCTTGCATTGTCAATAATTTTAATTTTTTTTGCATATCGAAATAACAGAATTTGTATTCTTAACTTGAAAAAGAGAAAAGCTTTGACAAGATATTAATTATTATCATATACGGTCGTTGTGTAGCTGTAATTTTAGCTAGTGCGTAGTTTTGTAGGTTTTATGTAGAAAATAAAAATTATTTCTTAAGAAATATATATAAACACCACAATTGGAGAGAGTATATAATTATAAGTATCACTCGTTTGGGTAGAATTCAGCAGGCCCTCCTTCTCTCATTCGATTTAGCTTATCTCGCTTGTTTTTCTACCTACCCATCACTTTTCCAGCATCTACCATTCTAAATCTTGCAGTTTTGGAAAGAGATGACCGGGGGACGGGATGGGGGGACGTGGACGGACATGATAGAGGTTTATAAAATGAGTAAGAATAGTTGTTAGAATAAGAGACAATGTTGGAATAGACTTGGGTTCAAATCCCTCCGCTTGCCGTGAAGCTTGCAGAGAGACCCTGGGCCAATTACACTTAGAGCTGCCGACTCTGGGTTCAGAAACACCTGGAGATTTGAGTGTCGAGCCTGGGCGAGTGGTGTTTAGGGAGGGGAGTGGCCTCGGTTAGGGTACTTATGACTAACCCAAGGTCACCCAGCAGCTGTAAGTGGAGGAGTGGGGAATCAAACCTGGTTCTCCCAGACTAGAGTCCGCACACGTAACCACCTTCCAAAGGAGCCATTTTCTCCAGAAGTGGAATAAATGTTTAAATACATCATAATCAGTAAGTGTTTTATGTAGCTTGGAGATCAGTTGTGATTCTGGGATTTATCCAGCCTCCACCTGGAGGTTGGCAACCCTAGTTAAACCCCCTCCCTGGACTTGATATGTTCTGGCTGTGAAGGCTTCCAGCCAATCAGGGCCTGAGAGAACTGGGGGAGAGATAGAAGCAGAAGTTGCCCTGGTAACAAAGGATATATCTTATCTGTGGGGGTTCTTTTTCTCTCTCTCTCTTTTTTTTTTTTTTACAATTTACCTGTCACAGGTTCCTCCAGAAAGAATCCTGGGAATTGTAGTTTGGCAGAGGTGCTGTTGGTGAGAGATCCCAACCTCCCCTCACAGAACTTCCCTGGGGAATGACTGTTAAACCTAGCAAAAGTCTGTGGTGCCGCCGGGCCCTAATTCCACACCTTTTAATAAACGTTCACCTGGAGGCCTGAGATATTTGAACGTGCGCTCCTGCAGTTTCCAGCATTGTGACTCATAAGATGGAATTTGTTCTAAGGGGTTGGTTGGAAAATGGAGAAGCGTTCTGGGACGGGGCAGGCAAGAATTCTGGTGTGTGCTTTTGTGGAAACTGAAACCGTAGCCAGATTGAAAGGTTTTGGCAGACCCTTGATCCATCAAAGTCAGTATTGTCTACTCAAACTGGCAGTGGCTCTCTAGGGTCTCAGGCTGAGGTCTTTCCCATCACCTCCTGCCTGGTCCTTTTTAACTGGAGATGCCGGGGATTGAACCTGGGACCTTCTGCGTGCCAAGCAGATGCCCTACCACATTGAGCTGTGGCCCCTACTAAATAAGCCTGGCAGATAAGCATTAAAGAGTTCAGGTCTGCCTTCCATCATCACATCTCGGTGCTTTACGTATCCACCATGTTAAGAATATTCTTCAGCATAAGAACATAAGAACATAAAGAGATGCCAATGTTGGATCAGGCCAAAGGCCCATCCAGTCCAACACTCTGTATCCCACAGTGGCCAGAAATACCAGTGCCATCAGGAGGTCCACCAGTGGGGCCAGGAGACTAGAAGCCCTCCCACTGTTGACCCCCCCCAAGCACCAAGAAGACAGACCATCCCTTGCCCCAGAGTCCCTATCTATACCTTGTGGCTAATAGCCACTGGCGGACCTCTGCTCCAGATGCTTATCTCATTCCCTTTTGAAGACGTCCATGCTTGTAGCTGCCACCACTTCCTGTGGCAGTGAATTCCAAGTGTTAATCACTCTTTGGGTGAAGAAGTACTTCCTTTTATCCGTTCTAACCCGACCGCTCAGCAGTTTCATGGAGTGCCCACGAGTTCTTGTATTGTGAGAAAGGGAGAAAAGTACCTCTTTCTCTACCTGCTCTTTCCCATGCATAATCTTATAAACCTCAATCATGTCACCCCTCAGTCGTCGTTTCTCCAAGCTAAAGAGACCTAAGCGCCTTAACCTTTCCTCATAGGGAAAGTGTTCCAACCCTTAAGCATGTTCCTTAAATCAGAAGGCACCCGTGAATTGGTGCCCAGCAGTTAATAACTTGCTGTGGGAGACATCTGTCTTTAAAACCGTATTAAAAGCCTAGAGCTGAACGGGGAAAGCCGAAGATAGTCTTTCGGTTCTTTGGTGTCCCATGTCTTTGGTGTCTGGCCTTTTAAGGTCATGGTCTCTCGGCCTCACCTACCTCACAGGGTTGTTGTGAGGATAAAATGGGGGCGAGAAGGACGACGTAAGCCGCTTTGGGTCCTCACTGGAGAGAAAAGCAGGGTATAAATGCATAAAATAAAATAAAACAGTAAAGGTCCGAAGCAGGCTATGAGTCATCCTCGACCCGCCAGTGTCCGAGAACCACCCCCTCAGTTTAAAAAATCGAACCTTAAATTAATCGCCCGTTTTAATTGATTGATGAGTCACTTGAACTGCCACACGTTGGCAGTCTGTTTCTGTTCATTGTTGCAAAGGGAGCAAGTCCAAGGCATTGTCTGAGAAGAGGTGTTCCTTTATTTTGGCGACGGCAAGGAGAATGCCTCTTGTTTTTATATAGAAGAAGAAGAAGAAGAAGAAGAGATTGGAATTATACCCCGCCCTTCACTACCCAAGGGAGTCTCAGGCGGTTTACAAACTCCTTTCCCTTCCCCTTCCCACAACAGACACCCTGTGAGGCAGGTGAGGCTGAGAGAGCTCTCTTGAGAACTGCTTTTGAGAGAAGAAGAGATTGGATTTATACCCTGCCCTTCACTACCCAAAGGAGTCTCAGATTGGCTGACAAACTCCTTTCCCTTCCCCTCCCCACAACAGACACCCTGTGAGGTAGGTGGGGCTGAGAGAGCTCTTGACAGAAACGGCTCTTTTTCAAGAACAGCTCTTATCAGAACTCTGGCTTGCCCAAGGTCATCCAGCCAGGGGCATGTGGAGGAGTGGGGAATCAAACCCGGTTCTCCCAGATGAGAGTCCATGCACTTAACCACTACACCAAACTGGTGTATCAAAAGATATCAAAAGAGTTTTTGGCTAAACGTTAGGTAGAACTTCCGGACAGTTAGAGCGGTCCCTCAGTGGAACAGGCTTCCTCGGGAGGTGGTGGGCTCTCCTTCCGGTGAGGTTTTCAAACAGAGGCTAGATGGCCATCAGACAGCAATGCGGATTCTGTGAACTGAGGCAGATCATGAGAGGGAGGGCAGGAAGGGTCGCCTCAGTGCTTAGTTCTTGTGGCCCTTCTTACATGCCCAGGGAAATGATGATCGCCACTTTGAAGAAGAAGAAGAGACTGGATTTATACCCCACCCTTCACTCGGAGTCTCAGAGCGGCTTACAAACTCCTTTCCCTTCCCCTCCCCACAACAGACACCCTGGGAGGTAGGTGGGGCTGAGAGAGCTCTGACAGAAACTGCTCTTTTTCAAGGACAGCTGTGTCAGAATTATGGCTTCCCCAAGGCCATCCAGCAGCTGCAAATGGAGGAGTGGGGAATCAAACCCGGTTCTCCCAGATTAGAGTCCACGCACTTAACCGCTACACCAAACTGGCTTTGGGGTCAGGAAGCAATTTTTCTCCAGGCCAGTTTGGCTGGAGATCCTGGAGGTTTTTTTTCATCTTCTAGGTGTGGAGCAAGGGTCACTGGGGGCGTGGGGGGGAGGTATTTGTGAATTTCCTGCATTGTACTAATCAGTACACCACTCAGAAGGTCCCAGGTTCAATCCCCGGCATTGGACTAGATGACCCCGGAGGTCCCTTCCAACTCTATGATTCTATGAGGTTGTAATTTCTTGCAGCCCCCAAGATTCCAAAAATCACCGCTCACAAAATCCTTCCCCCTTTCAGTAGAATAGACTGGAGCAAATACAGCATGCTGGCCTAGTTCTTTAGCACAGAGATGCCAAACCTAATTGCACGTAAACTTGACCTAGGAGACAACCTTGGACCATTTCTGTGTAATCATTAACGCGTTTGGTTGGGCGGGGAGGGGGGGTATCCTCCTACGGGGCTGTGTTTATTGTCCAACGGTTTTTGGGGGCAAAGGGGAACCCAATTTTGATGCGCTCTGCCAAAAGTTGTAAAAAGGAGAGAATGAACATTCGCCGCACACGAGGGGATGCGGTGCTTCCAAGCGATGACTCAGAGCCAAACAGGTAAACAGGGTCAGGCTGCTCCTAGTTGCTTTGAGAAGGTAGTTTTTGTGAGTAGTGTACTGATTAGAAAACAGGTCTTTCCCAAATGATCAAGGAGACAGCCGTGTTCATCCGCTGTTGCCAAAAGAGCAGAGTCCGGCGATGTCTCAAAGCAGGCCCCCCCGGCTTTTTGAGCTTTTGGGTGACATTGGAACTCTGACAAGTGTGTGTGTGGGGGTGCAGCCACAAAATGGACGCCGCAGCTTACGCTTGGTTACACAGTGAAGATTCTTGTGCTGTGGTGGCCGCTGCTGACAAAGCAACATTTTGAAAAATCTTCGAAGCTGATCAGATTCCCAGGGGCCAATCAGAGAGGATTGTGAGGCACTCCAAAGGGATCTGTCAAGGATGGGCAAGTGGGTGTCAACATGGCAAATGGGGTTCAATGTGGCCAAGTGCAAGGTCATGCACATTGGAGCCAAAAATCCTAAATATAAATACACATTGATGGGGTCTGAACTGGCAGAGACTGATCAAGAGAGAGATCTTGGAGTTGTAGTAGATAACTCACTGAAAATGTCGAGACAGTGTGTGACTGCAATAAAAAAGGCCAATGCTATGCTGGGGATTATTAGGAAGGGCAGGGCTCTAGTCGGGGGGGAGCTCTCAGGTACGGAGCTCCGGAAGAGAACCTCTAGGGGGCGGGGCGGTCACGTGATGAAGCCCCGCCCCCTTCTTTACCCCACCCTCTGCTTCGATCCTCATTCCGTTTGGGAATGAGGATGAAGCAGGAGGGTAAGTAGCCGGGCCTTCTGACACACTTCCGGTGATGTCAGGGGGTGTGGCCTTCTGTCACTTCCGGTGATGTCAGGGGGCGTGGCATATGCAAATAAGTTATGCTAATGAGTTATGCTAATGAGCTCCGGCAGCTCTTTTTCTACAACAAGACCCCTGAGGAAGGGTATTGAAAACAGATCAGCCAATATCATAATGCCCCTATATAAATCAATGGTGCGACCTCATTTGGAATACTGTGTGCAGTTCTCGTCACCATACCTTAAAGATTATGCATGGGATAGAGCAGGTAGAGAAAGAGGTACTTTTCTCCCTTTCTCACAATACAAGAACTCGTGGGCACTCCATGAAACTGCTGAGCGGTCGGGTTAGAACGGATAAAAGGAAGTACTTCTTCACCCAAAGAGTGATTAACACATGGAATTCACTGCCACAGGAGGTGGTGGCGGCTTCAAGCATGGACGGCTTCAAGAGGGAATTAGATAGAAGAAGAAAAAGAAGAAGAGATTGGATTTATACCCCGCCCTTCACTACCGAAAGGTGTCTCAGAGCGGCTTACAAACTCCTTTCCCTTCCCCTCCCCTGTGAGGTAGGTGGGGCTGAGAGAACTCTTGACAGAAACTGCTCTTTTTCAAGAACAGCTGTGCCAGAGTTATGGCTTGCCCATGGTCATCCAGCCAGGTGCAAGTGGAGGAGTGGGGAATCAAACCTGGTTCTCCCAGATTAGAGTCTGTGCACTTAATGACTACACCAAACTGGCTCTCCAGAGGTCCATCAGTGGCTATTAGCCACAAGGTATAGATAGGGGCTCTGCGGCAAGTGATGCTCTGTCTTCTTGGTGCTTGGGGGGCGGTCAACAGTGGGAGGGCTTCTAATGTCCTGGCCCCACTGCTGGACCTCCTGATGGCACCTGGTATTTCTGGCCACTGTGTGACACAGAGTGTTGGGCTGGATGGGCCTTTGGCCTGATCCAACATTGTTCTCTTATGTTCTTATGTTCTTAAGCCTTCCTGGGGAAGGCCCCAACAGGCCCTGCCCAGTTTCTAAAACCACTTGGTGGGCGCCGTCATGGTGCCCGTGGGGACCCCTGCCTTAAAGTATATGAAATGATTGCTCAGCTTTCCTGAGCAAGAGAAAATTTCATCAGATGCATGAAGTGTTACATTCATTTGGCATGCCTGTGTGTGTGTATGTATTTTTTTTTATTAGGCTTATTTATTAGGCTTATTTATTAGATTTATTAGATGTACAAACAGCAGAAGTATTGTGTGTTTTGGAGGGTTGGGCTGATTTATTGCAAAAAGAACCCAGAAGGCCTGCCTTCTCAGGACATACATGGACTTGGGTGTCTTTTTTAAAAAAAATAATTAAGCAGGGTTTAGGTAGGTTCAGATTTTATTGCTTTATTATTGTTTTCCTATCGGGGTTTTTGGAAGCCATCTTGAATGGCAGCCTTACCCCAACCAAAAGCAACAGTGAAATGACATAAAAATCTTTGGGCCCCAGACAGGATGGAAGCATTCGAAATCAATAAACAGGAAGCTAGTCGTGCCCATTTCGAAGCCAGTGCTGAAATTTGGCCGCTGCTTCAACAGCTGTGTTGAAGAATTAGTCTTTTTGGTTTTGGAAACTGAGAGTGCCTTTGTAATCTTTTGGTTGCAGGAAAGCAAACCTCTTTTTGCAGTTTGAGATTGCTGGTTAAGTCCGATTTCTCCCTCCATCCTTAGCTAGTAGTAGGGCTGGTCTATGTAAAATAGTCATGCAGTGAACAAGAAGAGATTGGATTTATACCCTGCCCTTCACTCGGAGTCTCAGAGCGGCTTACAATCTCCTTCCCTTCCCCTCCCCACATAAGACACCCTCTGTGAGGTAGGTGGGGCTGAGAGAGCTCTGAGAGAACTCATGAGAGAACAGCCCTGAGAGAACTGTCTGACCCACCCAGCTGGCTGCATGTGAAGGAGTGGGGAATCATACCTGGTTCTCCAGATCAGAGTCCACTGCTCTTAACCACTACACCAAACTGGCTCCAGACTGGTCACAGGGTACCTATTGGGCAGTAAGAACATAAGAACATAAGAGATGCCAATGTTGGATCAGGCCAAAGGCCCATCCAGTCCAACACTCTGTATCACACAGTGGCCAGAAATACCAGTGCCATCAGGAGGTCCACCAGTGGGGCCAGGACAGTAGAAGCCCTCCCACTGTTGACCCCCCCCCAAGCACCAAGAAGAAAGAGCATCACTTGCCCCAGAGTCCCTATCTATACCTTGTGGCTAATAGCCACTGATGGACCTCTGCTCCATATGCTTATCTAATTCCCTTTTGAAGCCGTCCATGCTTGTAGCCGCCACCACTTCCTGTGGCAGTGAATGTGGCAGTACCTGTGACATCACTAATGACAAGGAACATCTTCTCTCCCTCCTGTGCAGTCTTTATATCAGTCTTTGTACAAAATACAAAAAAAGTCTTAATCTACTGAGGTCTGAGTTCAGTTCGACCTTCCCGTGCTTGTAGCTAAAACAGAACGATTTGAACGAGCGTGTTTTCGAGGAAGCAAGTAGTTGTATTAGTACTTATTGGAACAACAATTACCGCGGTGAAGCGAGAGGTCACTTTGATCCACAGCGGGTTCAGGCATTGAAGAGATCTTCGCTGAGGTCGGTCATGAACTCGAACAACCTCTCTGGTATTTGTTCTTTCTTCATTTGAAGCCGCCGGAGGAGAGCGGGCTCTGGGACTTTTCATAGAAACTCATTGTCCGTTGAATTTTTCATTCCTCTCAGCTTGGAAGCACTGATTCTTCTGTAAACTTCTCAGCTTGACTTATTGGTCCTCTGAGCCTCCCAAGATCTTTTCTTTGAGGAGGGAGGAGGAGGAGATTGGATTTATACCCCGCCCTTCACTTGGAGTCTCAGAGCGGCTTACAAACTCCTTTCCCTTCCCCTCCCCACAACAGACACCCTGTGAGGTGGGTGGGGCTGAGAGAACTCTGACACAAACTGCTCTTTTTCAAGGACAGCTGTGCCAGCGCTTGTGACTGACCCAAGGTCACATCAGCAGGTGCAAGTGGAGGAGTGGGGAATCAAACCCGGTTCTCCCAGATTAGAGTCCGCACACTTAACCACTACACCAAACTGGCTCTCTTTGCTTTTCTAAACCTTCTACTTTCCATTGTCCCAGCATGAACCGCAGTGGAAGAGCCTCTACTTTGCACGCAAAAGGTCCCAGGTTCAATCTCCGGCATCTCCAGTTAAAAGGACCAGGCAGGAGGTGATCTGGAAGACCTCTGCCTGAGACCATGGCGAGCCATGAAGTGGGGCTCTGGCTCAGTGGCAGAGCCTCTGCTTGGCAGGCAGAAAGTCCCAGGTTCAGTCCCCGGCATCTCCAGTTGAAAGGACCAGGCAGGAGGTGATGTGGAAGACCTCAGCCTGAGACCCTGGAGAGCCATGAAGTGGGGCTGTGGCTCAGTGGCAGAGCATCTGCTTGGCAGGCAGAAAGTCCCAGGTTCAGTCCCTGGCGTCTCCAGTTGAAAGGACCAGGCAGGAGGTGATGTGGAAGACCTCTGCCTGAGACCCTGGAGAGCCATGAAGTGGGGCTGTGGCTCAGTGGCAGAGCATCTGCTTGGCAGGCAGAAAGTCCCAGGTTCAGTCCCTGGCATCTCCAGTTGGAAGGACTAGGCAGGAGGTGATGTGAAAGACCTCTGCCTGAGACCCTGGAGAGCCATGAAGTGGGGCTGTGGCTCAGTGGCAGAGCATCTGCTTGGCAGGCAGAAAGTCCCAGGTTCAGTCCCTGGCGTCTCCAGTTGAAAGGACCAGGCAGGAGGTGATGTGGAAGACCTCTGCCTGAGACCCTGGAGAGCCATGAAGTGGGGCTGTGGCTCAGTGGCAGAGCATCTGCTTGGCAGGCAGAAAGTCCCAGATTCAGTCCCTGGCATCTCCAGTTGGAAGGACTAGGCAGGAGGTGATGTGAAAGACCTCTGCCTGAGACCCTGGAGAGCCATGAAGTGGGGCTGTGGCTCAGTGGTAGAGCCTCTGCTTGGCAGGCAGAAAGTCCCAGGTTCAGTCCCCGGCATCTCCAGTTGACAGGACCAGGCAGGAGGTGATGTGGAAGACCTCAGCCTGAGACCCTGGAGTGCTGCCGCCAGTCTTGAGTAGACAGTATTGACCTTCTTGGACCACAGGTCTGATTCAGGATAAGACAGTTTCATGTGGTTGTTTCAGTGCAGCTTGTCTTCTGGGGACTGGCTGCGGTCATTGTTTGATGAGCCGGTCTTCTTTCCCAGGCGAACCTGGTGGTCTTTCTGCCACATCACTGGGTCACAAGCCCTGTACAGAGGGAAACTGCCTATGAAGGTTAATCATTTTATGGGCCTTCATCGGTAGTGGTGACCTCTGGACCGGAAGTCAACCCTGACTGTTCCCTGGAAGGCCAGATACTGACGCTGAAGCTCAAATACTTTGGCCACCCAATGAGAAGGGAGCCCTCACTGGAGAAGACCCTGATGCTGGGAAAGACTGAAGGTCAAAGAAGACGGGGACGGCAAAGGATGAGATGGTCGGACAGTGTTATCGATGCAACGAACATGAAATTAAGGACGATGGAAGACAGGAGGGCCTGACGTGATGTGGTCCATGGGGTCGCGAAGAGTCGGACTCGACTGTGCAACTGAATAACAAAAGGGACCTTTAGAAGCCATCTTAGCCCCATCCCTCTCCCTCCCTCCCTTCCTCCCTTCCTTTTCCCCCAGTGGGGACCCAGATTGGCTTACATTGTTCTCCTTTGTACCTTCGCAACCATCCTGTGAGGTGGGTTAGACTGAGAGAGCGTGACTGGCTCAAAGTGACCTAGCAAGCATCCGCGGCAGAGTGGGGATTTGTACCCAGGTCTTCCTGATCCCAGGGCGACAGTCTGTGCCACTGCACCACGCTGTATCCTGGTGACTAACACAAACATAGGAAGGAAATTCTGGCAAACTTAGTTTTTACGAACTCCCCAAAAGCAAGTGTCAGATTGACCTGGAGGCGTGGAGGGGGGGGGGGAATGCAATTTTGTTTTCAGTCTTCCATATGTTGCTCGTCCTCCCCAACGGCACCTTAAAGAGTAAGAAAACTTGTGGCAGAGTATGAGCTTTTGTGAGTCACTGCTCACTTCTTCAGATGTGAATTGTACGCTGAGAGTGTTGGGGGTCATTTTGACCCCATTCCCATACATAGGTAAAGGTACCCTTGCTCGAAAGCCAGCCGAGTCCGACTCTAGGGTTGCGGTGCTCATCTCCGTTTCAAAGGCAAAGAGCCAGCGCTGTCCAAAGACGTTTCCGTGGTCATGTGGCCGGCGTGAATAGACGCCGAGGCGCACAGAACACTGTTACCTTCCCACCGAAGCGGTCCCTATTTATCTACTTGCAATTTCTTGCTTTCGAACTGCTAGGTTGGCAGGAGCTGGAACTAGAGACGGGAGCTCACTCTGAGCCTTCAGGGAGGGTGGGATATAAATTTAAGGATAAATAAAAAATAAATAAATGTTTTGACTGGTATTGTTACATGTTTGTAAAAATATAACTATAAAATAAAAAAAATATTAACCACAAAAAAAACCTAACTAGCAGTTTGCCACAGAAGTACATACTGAAAGAGAGACAATAGGCAACAGCGGGAGAACATTTCTTTAAAAGTAGTGTTTTGTAAAGCTATAGAGTTCCCAGTGATTCCTAGAAGTACCCTATGTCACTTCTGGAAGCGTTGACATCAAAGTGTCAGTGGCACTCTCACCTCCCAGGCTGATAGCCAAATTGCCTTAATTTATTAATAAATGTGGGGAATTATGAGTATTAATTGGCAATAGGCATTAAATATAGGATCAGAACCTGTGTATACGGGAGTTTGATTTCCGAGTCCCCAGGAATAGACGCTGAGGCTAGATTTATCAGAAGTAAATTCTCTTATTCAACATTTTGCATTTAGTGAGTGTCGTCTCTTTTATTTTCCAAGGTCTTTCTCTCTCTGCTTATCAAAGCATTCTAGCATTTCATAGCGTACAGCAGACTGGACGGGAGCCTGGTATGATGGTTGCTATTTCCTATTTGGAACATAAGCTTTGAGGAAGTCTAGGAGCGAGACGAAGCCTCAAGCCGGAAGCTTCGTTAATATATTGATGTGATTCTCTTAATGTATTGTGATCTGTTTATAATGTTGCGATTCTTATGTATGAATTAATAGGTGGTATTCTATGAATTTATGAATTAAGCACTTTAAAAATCAATTTACACTTTGTATAAGATTTCAATATAGTATCGATTGCATTATATACAAAACGTTTCCCTGGTTGTTTCTGTACTCTGAACAAAAATACCAGGTGCCATCAGGAGGTCCAGCAGTGGGGCCAGGACACCAGAAACATTCCCACTGTTGAACCCCCCTCCCAAGCACCAAGAATACAAAGCATCATTTGCCCCAGACTGAGAGTTCCTATCTATACCTTGTGGCTAATAGCCACTGATGGACCTCTGCTCCATATGCTTATCTAATTCCCTTTTGAAGCTGTCCATGCTTGTAGCTGCCACCACCCCCTGTGGCAGTGAGTTCCACGTGTCAGAAGATGAGCTGTAATTCCAGGGGATCTCCAGGCCCCACCTGGAGACTGGCATCCCCGAGCCCTGAGGAAGCTGGGGCTTCAGTTCAAAGGGGGGGAAAGTAAGATTACAGCCCTAATGGTTAAAAGATGGCACAAGTAAGGATGAGAAATGTGGAATCGGGTCTCTCTTAGGAGCTTTCCCCCAGTTTGGGTTCTGAACTACAGGGGTTTTCCCTCGGAGCTTCTTTTCGGTGCTGTCTCAAGCCAAGTTTCATCTGAGGGGAAACTTAAGAAAGGAAACAACGGGAGAAAAAGGAGGGGAATTGTGGGGAGGGGCTGTGGCTCAGGGGCAGAGCATCTGCTTAACGTGCAGAAGGTCCCAGGTTCAATCCCCAGCACGCCCAGGAAGGGTCTGGCAGTAGATGATGGGGAAGACCTCTGCCTGAGACTCTGGAGAGCCACTGCCAGCCTGAGTAGACAACACCGACCTTGATGGACAGAAGGTTCTGACTCAGTATAGGGCAGCTTCCTGTGGGAGTTCCATTTAGGAGAGGGGATGTGGCTCACTGCTAGAACATCTGCTTGGCATGCGGAAGGTCCCAGGTTCAATCCCTGGCATCTCCAATTAAAAGGGACCAGGCAGTAGGTGATGGGAAAGACCTCGGCCTGAGACCCTGGAGAGCTGCCAAGAGGGGCTGTGGCTCACTGCTAGAACATCTGCTTGGGATGCAGAAGGTCCCAGGGTTCAGTCCCTGGCATCTCCAGTTAAAAGGGACCAGGCAGTAAGTGATGGGAATGACTTCTGCCTGAGCCCCCCCTGGAGAGCTGTAAAGAGGGGATGTGGCTCACTGCTAGAACATCTGCTTGGCATGCGGAAGGTCCCAGGTTCAATCCCTGGCATCTCCAATTAAAAGGGACCAGGCAGTAGGTGATGGGAAAGACCTCGGCCTGAGACCCTGGAGAGCTGCCAAGAGGGGCTGTGGCTCACTGCTAGAACATCTGCTTGGCATGCGGAAGGTCCCAGGTTCAATCCCTGGCATCTCCAATTAAAAGGGACCAGGCAGTAGGTGATGGGAAAGACCTCGGCCTGAGACCCTGGAGAGCTGCCAAGAGGGGCTGTGGCTCACTGCTAGAACATCTGCTTGGCATGCGGAAGGTCCCAGGTTCAATCCCTGGCATCTCCAATTAAAAGGGACCAGGCAGTAGGTGATGGGAAAGACCTCGGCCTGAGACCCTGGAGAGCTGCCAAGAGGGGCTGTGGCTCACTGCTAGAACATCTGCTTGGCATGCGGAAGGTCCCAGGTTCAATCCCTGGCATCTCCATCACATGCAGCTGCCGGTGTGACGTTGGTTCAGTTATAAGTTCCTTCAGAGCTGTTCTCTCAAGGCCAGTTCTCAAAATAACTCTTTCTGCCCCACCTACCTCACAGGATGTCTCTTGAGGGGAGGGGAAGGGAAAGGAGATTATAAGCCACTCTGAGACGCCTTCGGGTAGTGAAGGGCAGAGTATAAATCCCCTCTCCTCCTCCTCCTCCTGTATAGCACAGCTTCATGTGGGAGCTCCATTCAGGAGAGGAGCTGTGGCTCACTGCTAGAACACATGCTTGGGATGCAGAAAGTCCCAGGTTCAATCCCTGGCATCTCCAGTTAATCTGGAAGACCTCTGCCTGAGACCCTGGAGAGCCATGAAGTGGGGCTGTAGCTCAGTGGTAGAGCATCTGCTTGGCAGGCAGAAGGTCCCAGGTTCAATCCCCGGCATCTCCAGTCAAAAGGACCAGGTAGGAGGTGATGTGAAAGACCTCCGCCTGAGACCCTGGAGAGCCATGAAGTGGGGCTGTGGCTCAGTGGCAGAGCCTCTGCTTGGCATGCAGAAGGTCCCAGGTTCAATCCCCGGCATCTCCAGTTAAAAAGAACCAGGCAGTAATTGATCTGGAAGACCTCTGCCTGAGACCCCAGAGTAGCTCTGCCAGCGTGAGCAGACGATACTGACCTTGATGGACCAAGGGTCTGATTCTGTCGAAGGCGGCTTCTCGTGTGTTCAAGTGAGCAAGGATTTAGAAACTCCGCTCCAGTTCAGAACCCGAACCCTTTGGGAAACCTCCATGTGAAAAGAGACCTGAAAAGACAGCCGCATCTGGTCGACTTCCAACGTTTAGCTTTTCTGAGGCTTGCATGGGTGTGTGTGTGTGTGTGTTAAGCTGTAGGTGCTTTAAGTGCCAGCCCTATTTTTTTTTACATGCAGAATGAGGCGATAGAAGGATTGGAACGGTAAAATGGAATGGGGTTGATTTTCACCGTTTTAAAATTTGATTTTATTGTGTATGTTTTGGATTGTTAGCCGACTTGGTGGCCTTCGTTGCCAACTCCGGGTTGGGAAATACCTGGAGATTTGGAGGGTAGAGCTCGGAGAGGGAAAAGTTTGGGGAGGGGGCAGGACATCACTGTGGTACGATTCCATAGAGTCTACACTCCAACGCAGCCATTTTCTCTGGGGGAGGTGATCTCTTATCAGCTGGAGATCGGTTGTAGTTCTGGGAAACCTCCAGGCCCCCACCTGAAGGTTGGCGACCCTGCTTGTAAGAAGAAGTGGCGAAGAGACTGGATTTATACCCCGCCCTTCACTACCCAAGGGAGTCTCAGAGTGGCTTACAAACTCCTTTCCCTTCCCCTCCCCGCAACAGACACGTGTGAGGTAGGTGGGGCTGAAAGAGCTGTGACAGAAACTGCAGTTTTTCAAGAACAGCTCTTGTCAGAACTACGGCTTGCCCAAGGTCATCCAGCAGGTGCTAGTGGAGGAGTGGGGAATCAAACCCAGTTCTCCCACACTAGAGTCCGCACAATTAACCACGACACCAAACTGGCTCTACACCAAACCGGCCCTTAATCCACTACACCAAATTGGCAGCAGTTGCCGCTAAATCGCAGGGATCCTCCCTGTGTGACGGAATGTAAGCTGCATTCGCCATTTTGTGGCTGACCCTGCCTTCCTCGGCAGCCGTTTTGTGACCGCCGTTTTGGCGCTGTGCCTACCGCACTGTGTCAGAATTCAAAAGGTGCCCGCGGTCTCAAAATAGTTGTGGAGCCCTGCCCTAGAACCAGAGTGGTGGCATCCAGTTAAAGCCCTTTCCTGCCCCAGGCCTGAAGGGGGGGAGCAGGAGGAAAGCAGGGTGTGTAGGAGAAGGACAGATCTGTGGAAGCGTCTGTGGCAAACCTGCTCAGCCCCACCCACTTTCTGGCCAGGGAACCAAAGGAACATTCTTGCAGGGCGTTGGCACCCTTGGTATTGTGCCGCCTCTTGGGTGGCTCGGGAGCAATGTTCCCTTGGAGCTGATTTAGTGTGAGCTAGCTCACAGCTTTTTAGCCTCCGGCTCACATATTTTTGTGACAGCTCAGGAAGGATGGCTCCAGAGCAGACTTAATTTATGCACTAGCCAAATCGCTTGCTCACAACTTTAAGGCCAGCAGCTCACAAAGTAGAATTTTTGCTCACAAGACTCCACAGCTTAGAGGGAGCATTGCAGTCACAACTTTAATGCCAGCAGCTCACAAAGTAGCATTTTTGCTCAAAAGACTCCACAGCTTAGAGGGAGCATTGCAGTCACAACTTTAATGCCAGCAGCTCACAAAGTAGCATTTTTGCTCACAAGACTCCACAGCTTAGAGGGAGCATTGCAGTCACAACTTTAATGCCAGCAGCTCACAAAGTAGAATTTTTGCTCACAAGACTCCACAGCTTAGAGGGACCGTTGCTCGGGAGGCGTAAGCCAGCGGCTCTTTTCCACAGCCAGGAATTCAAAATATGGATGCAAAAGTTTAGGTCGGAAGGGAGGAAAGCCCTCCTGTTGAGAATCCGGGTTCCAGGCCGACCCGTTTCTTTCTGTTTGCTCAGAGTTTCTGGCAGGAGGCAACCTGTTCTGTGTTGCCCGATCAACAATGGGGAACGCTGTGGGACGAATGGTGATGACAAGCCAAATGCCCCTGCCTGACGGGAGTGTGGCCACACAAATGCTCTGTACACACACGCAGGTGATGCGCAAAGACTCCAGCACACCTGCGTGCAAGCGGCAAACTCCATTGTTTCTTGGAGCTTAGTTGCTCCAAGAAGAAATCCTGAGGCTTAAGTCTGTCTAATAACATCCCCTCTGATCTGGAAGTGTATTTGCTCCTCCCTGCCATGTGGGGTTCCTCTTTGTAGCAACTCAGCGGTGGAGGATATGTGCTTGGTGTAGTGGTTAAGAGCAGCAGACTCTAATCTGGAGAATCGGGTTTGATTCCCCCACTCCTCCTCCACCTGCAGCCAGCTGGGTGACTTTGGATCAGTCACAAGTTCTCTCAGAGCTGGAGCTGTCCTCCAAAGAGCTCTCTCAGCCTTACCTAGCTCACAGGGTGTCTGTTGCGGGGAGAAGAAGGGAAAGGCATTTGTAAGGTGCTCTGAGACTCCCGAGTGAAGGGCGGGATATAAATCAAATTCCTCCTGCTCCTTCAGTTTGGTGTAGTGGCTAGGAGCGCGGACTCTAATCTGGGAGGACTGGGTTTGATTCCCCACTCCTCCACGTGCAGCTGTCGGTGTGACCTTGGGTCAGTCACAAGTTCTTTCAGAGCTGTTCTCTCAAGGGCAGTTCTCGAGAGAGCTCTCAGCCCCACCCACCTCACAAGGTGTCTGTTGTGGGGAGGGGAAGGGAAAGGAGTTTGTAAGCCGCTTTGAGACTTCGAGTGAAGGGCAGGGTAGAAATCCAATCTCCTCCTCCTCTTCTTCTTCTTATTCCTCCCCCCCCCCCCGAAGCACTCTCGTGTGCACGGGGTTGACCTCTGGCACAGCTTAACCCAGGGGTCCCAAACGTGAAGCCTGTGGGGGCCATCGCACCCACAAATACCTCCCTGGTGCACGTCAAGTGCTTTCAGAAAGTGGGAAGGGCTAGAGGGGGCATTTGCCCAGCAGGGAATCTGATTGGCTGGGCCGATTAAAAGGCATCCTGTTAAACAGAACGTCTACGTGAAGTGTGGTTAGAGTTTCTATTACAGTTATACATAACCTCACTCCCCGACATTTTGTGGTTGGCTCCACCTCTAGCGGCAGCATTTTTTGTGATTGGCTGTACGCACTGCTGCCGCTTCCCGTGGCAGTGAATTCCACGTGTTAATTACTCTTTGGGCGAAGAAGTACTTCCTTTGATCTGTTCTAAGCCTCCTGCTCCTTAATTTCATGGGAGTGCCCACGAGCTCTTGTCTTGTGAGAAAGGGAGAAAAGGACTTCTTTCTCGACCTGCTCTGTCCCGTGAATAATGTTGTAAACCTCGATCGTGTCACCCCTCAGCCGTCGTTTCTCCAAGCTAAAGAGCCCCGAGCGCTTTAACCTTTCTTCATGGGGAAAGGGTTCCATCCCCTTAATCATTTGAGCTTCCCTTATCTGTTGTTGTTGTTCAGTCACACAGTCGAGTCCGACTCTTCGCGACCCCATGGACCAGATCACGCCAGGCCTTCCGGTCTTCCGCCGTCCTCTGAAGTTTGCTCAACTTCATGTTCGTTGTATCTATGACACTGTCCAACCATCTCATCCTTTGCCTTATCTGTACTTTTCCAAATACTGGAATGCCTTTTTTTTTGAGATGCAGTGACCAAGGCTGCGGTCACACACACTAGATAATCCACTTCCCGTGCACTTTCCAGCTGGATTTTACTGTGCGAACTGGCAAAATCCGGTCGGAAAGTGCATTGAAAGTGGATGGAAAGGGGCTTATTTAGTGTGTGTGATCCCAACAGCCCAGAAGTGTACACAGTATTCCAAACAAGGCCGCACCGTAGATTTATACAAGAGGCATCATGACGCTGGCTGATTTGTTTTCGGTCCCCTTCCCAATAATCCCCATTACGTATTTTATTTTATGTATTTTATCTATCTCGTAAGCCGCCTTGACCTCTGTCAGGAAGAAAGGTGGCTAATAGAATTTTTAAATAAAGTAAACAAATAAGCTAAAACATGTGACTTCGAGGTCTGGATGTGAGAATTGGCCCGTGGTAGGTATTGCTAGATAAAGAAATCTGCATCCTCCAGATCGTCACCTTTTCAGATTCTCGCGGTCACAACACCGGGTTCTGCTCAGCACATGCAATAAGAAATGGCGGGTACCGCTTGCCACAACGTCTGGCTGGGTCTAGCTTTCCCGGGCGGATTTTTTTGAGGCATGTATCTGCCGGTGTTCAAGCTCTCGGCTTCCTCCTTGGCCAAACGTGCATTCCTGTGGCAGTCAAGGTGGTTTATCCCGCCCTAATCCTCGGTAGATAACTGATCTCCTCAGCCAGTGCTCGGCAACTTTGCTACAATTGGCAACTCTGGCTGCTCGTGGGAGTTCCAGAAATTGGCCCGGCACGGGGAGGGGCAAGCTAGAGGGCATTGGTGGGGCTGCTGGGCGGAGGCGCCTTCCTGGTGCATCTCCATCTCTGTGTCTCCAGTCGCTGGCCCACGTGCTCGGGGCTTTTGTCCAAAGACACGGCGCATCCTCCAAGGCATGTTAATTGCAACCAGGGAGCAGCAGGGAGTGAGCTGCGTGGGCGGCAACAACAGCACACGGCGGGCTTAAGATAGGCAAAGTGGATTCGCTCGAACCACTCCTCCTCGTCATTCAGGCCTTTCCCTCTCAAAAAAAAAAAAAAAGGAAAACAGGGCACGGGCAGTTCCTGGGAAGTGGTTCGCCATAAGCAGCTTGGCATAAACTGGAGGACTGTAACAGCCAATGCAAGAATTTCCCTCAGTCAGAGAATCAAAAAATCTAGAAAGAGCCCCTCGTTATCTACCCGAGCTTCAGAGCTGGAAATTCAAACCTTAGACAAATGGTCTTCAATCTTTCCTGACCCAGAAACCCACCTCATCCATGGAGGGGAACCAACCCCTACATCAGAAGTGTCAGACTAATTTCTTATGAGGCCCAACGATGCCATAAATGTCACTTGGTTGGTCCGGGCCATGTGTGCCATAAAATGTAATGCCGGTACGGGAGATATAAACTTTAAAAAGGACACAGGCAAACCCAATTTAATGATATTTAATGATATTACTTTTTACTCAAAATACAGATAAAAGCATTTGATTCCTAGCAGCGAAAGTGATCGATTTACTGAGGAGCCCACAAAAGCCCCAATGAATGTGTTTAATCATATACAAGACTAGTTTTTTTCCCCAAGGGATACCATAAAGGGGGGATTACCTTATATTTCCATACATGCTAGTTGCTTGCGGGCCAGGTAAGAAGCCCTGGATGGGCCTGTTCTGGCCCCCGGGCCTTATGTTTGACACCCCTGCTCTACATGGCTTGGAACTGGGGTATCTGAAGGACTTTATTCTCCAATATGTTCCTGTCTGGGATTTAAGATGATACGGGGTGTTACCCCCAAATGCTGTGTTTTGTCCAAAAATGGGCTGTCTCCTGTTTTTGTTGGGGAATTAGCGAAGGAGACAAAGCTTTCGAGAGGGAGGTAACTAGCGAGGTGGGCCACCAGCGTTCACAGGGTGGCCAAAGTATTTGAGCTTCAGTTTCATTATCTGGCCTTCCAGGGAACAGTCAGGGTTTATGTCTTTTAGGATTGACTGATTTGATCTCCTTGCAGTCCAAGGGACTCTCAAGAGTCTTCTCCAGCACCATAGTTCAAAAGAATCTATTCTTTGGCGCTCGGCCTTCCTTATAGTCCAACTCTCGCAGCCGTACATGACTACTGGGAATACCATTGCTTTGACCATGCGGACTTTTGTTGGCAGGGTGATGTCTCTACTTTTTATCATGCTGTCTAGGTTCGCCATCGCTTTCCTCCCAAGGAGCAGGCGTCTTTTAATTTCATGGCTGCTGTCACAGTCTGCGGTGATCTGGGATCCCAGGAACGTGAAGTCTGTGCAGTTTAGGATCAAGGGAAAACATACACGGCAATGGGACTGAGCATGGCCAGTTATAGGGCAAAATGCTACCTGAGGGTATGCTAGATGGGACTGCCCTCCTAAAACAATATTCTGATGGGATTAGCTGGAAGTAAAACAGTGTGTTGGGACCACGCTGAAGAGCGTTCCCAGGAACGGACAAAGGCATGGGGGAGATGGTTGGGAGGATATCCTAACGTAAAAATAAAAGCTGAAGTTGAAACTCTTGATAGCCTCCTCCAGTGACTCACGAGTGTTAAAAATTATCGGATTATACTAATCAAAAAGCAAAAATACTGTTCTTCTGTGTTAGGTGGGAAAGTGGTATGTATTAGGGGTAGCTTTTTTTGTGAAGTAAATGTGGGAATGGGGAAGGTGAGGCCGGGGTGATCGGATTAACGATCCGGGTAAATAGCATTCGCTCTTGGGTGAGACGAGCCCATCTATCTATCTATCTATCTATCTATCTATCTATCTATCTATCTATCTATCTATCTATCTATCTATCTATCTATCTATCTATCTATCTGATTTTTACCCTGCCCTCCCGGCCTAGGCCGGCTTACAACTGAGTAAAATTCAAACAATACAATACATAAAATCACAAACTAATATACGTAGAATGTTAAAAACTCAAACATAATAAAACATAGTAAAGTGCGAGCAGTATCCTCAGTTTACAGTCAGCTCTTCAGTCTTCTTCGGCTATCTTAGGTGATTGGCACGGGCAGTATTTAAGGGACCGGTGGGTCAGGGTTCAGCCAACATAGCTATTAACTGTTGGCAGTGGAGTATTAGGTGGTGGCAGCTCCAAAGGCCTGGCGGAATAGCTCCGTTTTACAGGCCCTGCGAAATGCAAAAGGACGCAGCGCGGTCAGACCAAGATTCTTACAGCTCCCAAGGTCTTTGCCTAGACACGTCTCTGAGGCCGGCCAGGCTGGCTTGATGCTGATTTTACCATAGAGTTTTGCCGAAAAACCAGAGCGTTGCCCTCGACATCGCTAACGTGCAGACGTCACTTCCAGGCGAAGAAGGCACGTCGTGTGCAATGTCACTGTTTCTGGGGGTATGGGCGGGCGACATCTCTTCCCACTCCCGGAACGTCCCCTGATCCCCCCTGCTGGCAGGCGAAAGGAACCTGGCAACCCTCGTTTGGAGAAAGCAGCTAGGGCCAGGTGGGCCTTTTGCCCACCAGGGCTTCTGATTGGGCACTGGAAGTTTGATTGGCTGTGCAGGTTTTCAACAACATTGCTTTGGCATCAGCTGCCACACTGGCACAGGGATCTTTACGGTCTGACTGAAGGTAAGCTGCGAGCAGCCATTTTGTGGCCGACTCTGCCTCCTGCAGCAGCCATTTTGCGGCCGGCTCTGCCTCCTGCAGCAGCCATTTTGCGGCCGGCTCTGCCTCCTACAGCAGCCATTTTGCGGCCGGCTCTGCCTCCTGCAGCAGCCATTTTGCGGCCGGCTCTGCCTCCTGCAGCAGCCATTTTGTGGCCGGCTCTGCCTCCTTCAGCAGCCATTTTGTAGTTGCGCCCCTCATACTGTGCCAGAATTCCAAAGGTACATGCAGGCTCCAAAAAGGTTGAGGAACCCTGGAACGAGGGGTGGGGAAAAGGTTTTACCGTCTTCCTTCCCACCCCACAATTTACCGTCACAAATGCCCCTTGCCCCCTTTACCATGAAGTCAGGACTCCTTGGAGCGTGAGTCGACTTCGTCTGTGGCGCATTGGCTGGTTTTGTGAATGCTGGCACATGTCGAGACTGCAGGTCAGGATGACATCTGAGCCGTAGATGGGTGGGTCCCGTCCTTGGCACGTGGGCCAAATGAATACAGGGCAGATGCATTCTTTGGAGCTCAAAGGTATTTTCAGAGTCTGGCTCAAGAAGGAAGCAAGCCCTGGGCTCGTATGTGTACGGCGGCACTAATACCTCACGTGACCTAGACACACTTTCGTAGGATATGGCCCCAGAATTTTCTTTGATGTTCCATTAGGGAAATAGATGGGTTCCTTAGCATTTGCCAGTTTCCTTAAAACAAACAAACTCAGAGCTTGAAAAAGTTAGTGAGATACTTCACATATGATATAAATATCACCAGAATTAGATGGATTAGAATTTTTTAAAAAAAATAATCGTACTTCTTTACACAGAGAGTGATTAAAATGTGGAATTTGCTGCCAGAAGATGTAGTGATGGTCACAGGAATAAACAGCTTTCAAAGGGGATTAGATAGATTCATGGAGGATAAGTCTATCAATGGCTACTAGGCCTGGTAACTGAGGGGAACCTTTACATTCAGAGGCAGTCACCTTCTGAATGTCGGTGCCAGGAGGCAACATCGGGGGGAGGCCTTGGCCTCTATCCCCAGTTGTTGGCTCTGCAGTGAGATAGGATGCTGGACTAGATGGACCACTGGTCTGATCCAGCAGGGGTCTTCTTATGTTCTTATCATAAGGGGAAGGCCTTGGTCTCTATGCCCTGTTGTTGGACCTCCAGAGGAACTGGTTGGCCACTGTGTGAGACAGGATGCTCAACTAGATGGACCACTGGTTTGACCCAGCAGAGCTCTTCTGATTTTCTTACCAGGGGAAGGCTTTGGCCTCTATGCCGTGTTGTTGGCCCTCCAGAGGAACTGACTGGCCACTGTGTGAGACAGGATGCTGGACTAGATGGACCACTGGTCTGATCCAGCAGGGCTCTTCTGATGTTCTTATGAAGGCCTCATCCTCTGTGCCCTGTTGTTGGCCCTCTGTGTGAGGAACTGGTTGGCCACTGTGTGAGACAGGATGCTGGACTAGATGGACCACTGGTCTGACCCAGCAGAACTCTTCTGATGTTCTTATCAAGGGAAGGCCTCGGCCTCTATGCCCTGTTGCTGGTCCTCCAGAGGAACTGGTTGGCCACTGTGTGAGACAGGATGCTGGACTAGATGGACCACTGGTCTGACCCAGCAGGGCTCTTCTGATATTCGTAATAACCTAGCACATTTCTCTGTCCTTGGTCCAAGTGGTTCCCCTTCCCAAGGGGGTCTCAAAAGCTGACAAGTGGATTTTCTCACTTTCCAACACTTTTGTCCACATTTTCGATGAGCGTCATGAGTTGTTTTTTGTCTGACCCACCCGCTCCTTTGCAGAGCGGGAGATAGCCAGCTTCTCAACCGCAAACCATTGACCTATGTTTGAATCCAGCTCTGGAGGGACACGTCACTTTCTGTTTGTGGGGCATTTGTTGCTAGGGGTGTCTAAACAGTGATGGCGCTGCACAACCGTTTGTGGCGCACATCCATCGCGCCTCCTTGTTTGTGTTCTTTGCACCCAGTGATGTTCTTGAGATGACAACGAAACAAAAGTTGGATAAATATTATCTCTCCTGTGACCCAGGTTCGGTTTTTCCGGGCATCTATAAACATGTACTTTGGTCCCTGTGAGTGCCAGAAGTCGTTAATCAGATTCAGAAGAGCAATGGCAAGGAGCCATTCTTGAGATGTCTGCTTTGATTGGTCCCGGAAGCAGGGTGCTTCCAAAGTCCCTCCCCCTTCTCCAATCACAGGAGTCCCAGGGGCTTCACGAGACACCCTCGTTTTGATCATTGGCTCAGGCCCCGGTCACACGGAAGGTTTTGGGCCGGGAGAGGGACGGATCGGGGGCGCAGCAAACAGGCGCGATCTCACCGCAACATCTGGGAAGTGGCGTGCACCCGTCCCTGATCCATCTCTAACACCGGAAAACCCGGTGCAAAAAAGAACCTCCTACAGAGGAGGACTTACCTGCAGCACCGCAGCAAATGCGGCCGTGGGATTGCCGCCGCGCCCGTTGTGCGTATCAATCCCGGCTCCCCACCAAACTGCGCATGCGCACACATGCGCAGTTCGGCTGCCACGCTCTTTTTTCTGTGGCTACCCCCCGGCATCTGATCATGCCGGGGAGGAAGTGCGCGGCGGCTCAGGGGATCTATGTGATCCTGCCGCCGCGTGTCTCTTTTGGTGCGGCTTTAAAAAGCCGGACTTTGCCCGTCCCCCTCCCCCCCCCCCCCCCCGTGTGGCAGGGACTTCAGAAGAGCAACAGACACACTCACCGGTTCCTTCCCAACAAGGAACAATGAGTCTGTGTGATTATATTTAAATGACCTGGGTTCAAATCCCCACGCAGCCATGGTGGATGCTCACTGGGTGATCTTGGGCTGGTCATTTTCTCTCAGCCTAACGAACTCCACATGGCTGTTACCTGTGAAGACAAAGGGCGGGGATCCTTTGAAGAGGGGCAAGCTAAAAATGTAAAACAAACGATGTTTGCTCAGGTGCAAAAACTAATGGATGGTGTATACCAGGGGTCCCTTATGTGGGGCCCGTGGGCACCGTGGCACCCACTGAAAATTTTCCTGGAGCCTGCCAGATGTTTTTAGAAAGTGGATGGGGCCAGGCGGGGCTTTCAAGAGAGCCAGTTTGGCGTAGTGGTTAGGAGTGACGGATTCTAATCTGGGAGAACTGGGTTTTATTCCCCACTTCTCCACACGCAGCCAGCTGGGTGACCTTGGGTCAGTCTCCGTTCTCTCAGAGCTCTTTCAGCCCCGCCTACCTGACAGGGTGACTGCTGTGGGGAGAGGAAGGGAAAAGAGATTGCAAGCCACTCTAAGACTCCCAAGTGAAGGGCAGGGTATAAATTAGGGCTGCCAAGTGGGAGCGGGTAAACCCCCACTTTGGAGGCCTGATTTCCGCTGCTGCGAAATCGGGCCCTGGGGGGAACTCCGCCCCCCCCAAGACGCAACCACGTCAATCACATTGGGGGCGTGGCCCCGATCGTCGGAGGGAAAACTCTATGGTTTTCCCTCCGACGATCGGGGCCACGCCCCCAACGTGATCGTTGTCACACGTCACTTCCAGTGATGTGCTGGCAGCGCACGCTTCGCACGCACACGCACAGATCCAGAGACAGCTCCCGGAGCCTGGCAAGGCTCCCCCGCCAGTAAGTACTTTACACTTGGCAACCCTAGTATAAATCCGATCTTCTTCTTTTGCCCAGCAAGGCTTCTGGTTGGCGATTGGAGACGTGATTGGCTGTGCAGATTTTTAAAAACATCACTTTAGCAGCTGCGGTCACCACAGCACAAGGATCGTCACTGTCTGACAGAAAGCAAGCTGTGGCAGCCATTTTGTGGCTGGCTGTGCCTCCTGCAGCAGCCATTTTGTGGCAGCCACGCTGGGTTGGAATTCCAACAGTGCTTGCAGGCGGGAAAAGGTTGGGGCCCCCGGCAGAGGTGGAATCCCTTTGAGAAAGACGGGCTATAAATAATGCAAATTTAAAAACTGGCAACCCTCGTTTGGAGAAAGCAGCAAGGGCCAGGTGGGCCTTTTGCCCAACAGGGCTTCTGATTGGGCACTGGAAGTTTGATTGGCGTGTAGGTTTTGAACAACGTTGCTTTGGCAACAGCTGCCACACTGGCACAGGGATCTTCACTGTCTGACTGAAGGTAAGCTGCGAGCAGCCATTTTGCAGCCGGCTCTGCCTCCAGCAGCAGCCATTTTGTACCAAAATGTAGCAAGATAAACAGTGGCGGGTAGAGTCACACTGGAATGCTCCCGAGAAAGAATGGAACAGTGCTGATGTGTCAGACTGGTTCAGATGTGAACTCGGCCAAGAAGTTGGCTCGGTTACCTTGGGCCAGTCACCCTCATCTCCGATAGAGGTTTTGAACTCAAAAATGGAGAAGAGAATGATGTAACCTGCCCTTGTGTTCCTTTCGAGGAGGGCAGGAGGGGGAAAAAATGGCACTGAAACATTTCCAGAGGTAAATATACTCCCGGCCATTTTGGATTTGGCTCTCGCTGTGCTTAAATGGTTGCAATAGCGAGGGGAGTGACCAATAATGGTTGTTTTGCATTGACGTATATCACGCAGTCTTGCTTTAAGTCTCAGTGAGAAAAGTGGACTGTAAATAATGATGTCAATACATGCACAAATAAAGGTCAGCCCAGGGAACAGAAAACAAAAGAAGCGAGTCTGAAGAAATGAAACTTGAAAGAAAGGTTTTGAGAAAACAGAAACTTCGGCTGCTCTTAGGGATTGGTCAGGGTCGGGTCGACGGCCCCAGATCTGAATCTAAATAAGAGGGAACCAGAGTACGAGGAACAGCAGAAATTCAGACCAGTTGGAGAGCCAAAGAAGGGAGCTGAAAATGAATCTTTGCTGTAATTCGGTAAGTAGTAGAAGAAGAAGAGATTGAATTTATACCACGCCCTTCACTTGGAGTCTCAGAGCGGCTTACAAACTCCTTTCCCTTCCCCTCCCCACAACAGAGGGTGGGGCTGAGAGAGCTCTTGACAGAAACTGCTCATTTTCAAGGACAGCTGTGCCAGAGCTTGCGACTGACCCAAGGTCATCCAGCTGGTGCAAGTGGAGGAGTGGGGAATCAAACCCGGTTCTCCCAGATTAGAGTCCGCGCACTTAACCACTACACCAAACTGGTGTCTTATAGGGTCTTTTAAAGTACATTGTGTATTATTCATAATATTCTAAAACAGGTATATCACTACATGCAGGCCCTTTTTTTGCAGAAAAAGCCCAGCAGGAACTCATTAGCATAATAGGCCTCACCCAACAGCGGAAACTCATTAGCATATTAGGCCACACCCTAACGACACAGCTCATTAGCATATTAGGCCACACCCCATGCCTTCCCTTGGCTTGCCCAGGAACCCCACGGCTGCAGGGAGCCCAGGCAAGTCAGCCCTTGGACAGGCCGGGGAAGGCACGAAAGAAGCATTTAAATGCCTCCCCGATCCTTCCAGGGCTCCCCCCCCCGGCTGTAGTGGGCGTGGCCAACTCTGAAGCCAGCCGGAACTCCGTTCCTGTGTGTTCCTGCCCCAAAATAGCCCTGATTACATGCAATATCAACAATAATAATCAGTTTGCATTTCCCCGAAAATAAGACCTACCCCAAAAATAAGCCCTAGCAGGATTTCTATGCATTTGTGGTATAAGTCCTAGTGTGTCTTCTTGAGAAAAAATAAATATAAGACAGTGTCTTATTTTCGGGGAAATACGGTAGCTACCAGTCAATTGACATCCTTTTTACACAATCAACCCCAAGGGGAGTTTCTAGAATTGTACACCCGCTTCTCCGTGCTTGAAAGTCTTCTAAAGGGGGAAGTTTCCTTTTGTAGTTACATTGAAGTTTAAATTGATGTTTGTTGCTGGTCCTACAAAAGGCCCTTTAAGCAGCTGACAATCATAGACGGAGCACTCCTGTCTTTTTCAAGGCTGTGCTTTAAACAAGCAAGGAGAAGCGGGTGTACAATTCTAGAAACTCCCCTTGGGGTTGATTGTGTAAAAAGGATGTCAATTGACTGGTAGCTATTAGATTGTGCAAACTGATTATTATTGTCGATATTGCATGTAATGAATATATACCTGTTTTAGAATATTATGAATAATACACAATGCACTTTATAAGATGGAACATATAGAACACTTTAACTTATAAATAAGGTTTTTGCAGTGTATATATTTGTTGTTTGGCCCACCAGGATGTTGGCAGCACTAAGGCCAGAGAAGTTTCCTGGGAAAGGAACCAAGTCGAGTTAAAGCAAACTGCCCTTTTTTAGAACCTGCCAGCATCAAGGTTGTTCTAGTTAGGTTTAGCTGGATACATTTCCCTCATTATTATTATTATTATTATTATTTTACCTCAAATACTTATTCATTTTTGTGTGCAAACTGCTTAAAGTGTTTTTAAAACCATATGCTGTTAATGCTTTGTACAAATTCTCAGTCCGCGCTTTGTCATATAACGCTCCTTTTTGTCCATTGACTAGGGTTGCCAACTTCGGATTGGGAAATTCCTGGAGATTTTAGGCTTGGAGACAGGGAGGGCAGAGGTTGTGGAGAGGAAGGGGAAGGCATTTGTGAGCCGCTCTGAGACTCCGATTGAAGGGCAGGGTATAGATCCAATCTCCTCCTCCTCTTCTTCTACTACAAGGGGTAGATATGACCTGGAAATTTCTGACTTCTGGAAATAATTTGTAATTCCATAGAATAGTCAAGATATATAAAAATAAAGTCAGGAGAAGGAGTAGGGTTGCCAAGTCTGGGTTGGAAAATACCTGGAGACTTTGGGGGTGGAGCCAGGAGAGGGTGTGATTTGGGGAGGGGAGGGGCCTCAGCATAATACAATGCCACAGAGTCCACCCTTCAAAGCAGCCATTTTCTCCAGGGGAGCTGATCTCTGTTGGCTGGGGATCAGTGGTAAAAGCGGGAGATCCCCAGGCCCCACCTGGAGGCTGGCAACCCTAAGAAGGTGTCTATATATAGGAAATGTAAGCCAAGAAAAATTTATGTTTTGTGGCTAGATTAGTATTTGACCCATCGGGGGCGCAGCAAACAGGCGCGATCTCACCGCAACATCTGGGAAGCAGCGCGCACCCGTCCCCGATCCATCTCTAACGCCGGAAAACCCGCTGCAAAAAAGAACCTCCTACAGAGGAGGACTTACCTGCAGCACCGCAGCAAGCGCGGCCATGGGACTTGGCAGCCTTAGTCTGGTATATTAGGTGATTGAGTGGTATTTGGTTAAGAAATACTAAGTGGTAGAAATGAAAACCTGACAAAGTTTAGGCTAAGGGTCAAGAGAGTGTGGGGATACTCTAAAAGTCAGAAATACGTGTCTAAATATTGTTGGAAGTATTGTTAAAATGAGGGGGGGGAAATGTAATTGGTATTTTTCTTTTTTGCATAAATCCTTTGTTGTAATTAAGTGGTTTTTTCTCCTTTCCCCCCTTTTTTGTTTTGTTTTGGAAAATCAATAAAGGGGTGTGTGTGTGTGTAAAAAAAGGAAATAATTTGTAATTCCGTGACGTCTCCAGGCCCCACCTGGAGGTTGGCAAACTTACTGCTGACCCGGCGGAAATTTGCCCTCCTCAGCTCTGCTCTGCTCGCGCTGCCTCGGATCCGGGCCTTGTGAGACGATTATAGAAAAGGCTACTGGGTGGGGCAGCTGAGACGGAAAAAAAGAAAGACTTCCAACTGGGAGCAGGCTTCAAGGCCAGAACTTGAAAGGAAGGTGCAGTAATGGCTTGAGCTCATTCCCCCTCCCTCACCGTGCGGGATACCACCTGGAGTAAGATAGCAGCTCCCCCGTGCAAAATTAAGCAAATTGGGGGAAAGGTCAGTCTGTCCTCATCCGTCTCTCTGATAACGTAACGTAACGTAAGTTTGGGGAAACGCTAAATTCATGCAGTCCCCTCCTCGCCCCCAGCAGTCTGGTTTGGGTTTAACGTAAGAAGACAGTTGCCGTTTTGTGCGCGGAAAAGGGACTTTTCTGCTGACTCAAGGTGTGACCTGCGAAAGACCTAAAACAATACAAGCTCCTTTAAAAAAACCTGCCTAAATTTACCTTTTAAAGGCCCTGGTCACACGAGAGGTTTTGGGCCGGGAGAGGGACGGATCAGGGGCGCAGCAAACGGGCGCGATCCCACCGCAACATCTGGGAAGCGTTGCGTGCCCATCCCCGATCCGGACCTTCCACCCAAAACCCCGCACCAAACATAAACCACCTACCTGGGTGGTTCATCCGGAAAGGCCGCATCAAGGCCGGCCGTGGGATCGCTGGCGCGTCCCCGGCTCCTGGCCGAACTGCGCATGCTCACACATCAGTGAGTGCTCACATCAGTGAGTTCAGTCGCACAGTCGAGTCCGACTCTTCGCGACCCCATGGACAAGATCTCGCAAGGCCCTCCTGTTTGCCGCCGTCCTCTGAAGTTTGCTCAATTTCATGTTCATTGCGTCTGTGACACTGTCTAACCATCTCATTCTTTGCCGTCCCCGTCTTCTTTGACCTTCAGTCTTTCCCAGCATCAGGGTCTTATCCAGTGAGTGCTCCCTTCTCATTTGGTGGCCAAAGTATTTGAGCTTCAGTTTCATTATCTGGCCTTCCAGGGAACAGTCAGGGTTGATTTCTTTTAGAATGGACTGATTTGATCTCCTTGCAGTCCAAGGGACTCTCAAGAGTCTTCTCCAGCACCATAGTTCAAAAGAATCTATTCTTCGACGCTCGGCCTTCCTTATAGTCCAACTCTCGCAGCCATACATGACTACTGGGAATACCATTGCTTTGACCATGCGGACTTTTGTTGGCAGGGTTAGCATATCTTACAGAACCGCATGCACCATACTGAGTGCCTTGGAGGAAGGGTGACAAAAATGTAACAGAGGTAGCTGAGAACTCGGGTTCATTTCGCCTTCCACAACAGACCTTACCTCTTAGGATGAAGCAAAGCAAGGTAAACTGAAGAACCGGGGTAGCTGGCTGGTAACCCAGGGTTTTAGACCGCTTAAAAAGTGGATTTAGACAAATACATGGAAAGTAGTTCTGTCCGTGGTTGTTATCAACGGTATCTGAATGAAACCTTCAAGTTCAGAGGTAGTATATCTCTGAATACCATCAGGTTATTTATTTATTAGGGGCTGCAGTGGCTCAGAGGTTAAGGCGCTGAGCTGCAGACTGGAAGTTCGGTAGCTCAGCAGTTCAAGACCCGAGTGCTGCGTGACGGAGTGAGCTCCCGTCTCTGGCCCCAGCTCCTGCCAACCTAGCAGTTCGAAAGCAAGAAATTGCAAGTAGATAAATAGGTCCCGCTACGTTGGGAAGGCAACAGCGTTCCATGCACCTCAGCGTTTAGTCACGCCTGCCACATGAGGATGGAAACATCTTCAGACAGTGCTGGCTCTTCGGCTTGGAAACGGAGATGAGCACCTCCCCCTAGAGATGGATTTGAATGGTTTCCGAGCAAGGGAAACCTTTACTTATTTTTTTATACAGCAGTACAAAAGCAGAGGTAATAAATATACTTGGAAAAAGTATAAAGCCAGCATAAAAAGCCAACAGTTTACAACTTATAGTGGTAGATCCGGCATTAAGCCCCCAGAATACACTTTGCCGGGAAAGGCCGGAGAGAAAAGCTCAGCTTTACGCACCCTGCGGAAACTAGGGCGTTCCCACAGGCACCAGGTCTCATCCAAGAGGGCATTCCAACAGGACGGGGCTACAATTGAGAAAGCCCTCACCCTGCTGGACGCCAAGTAATCCAGAGTTCAGTTGAGTGGCGCAAAGATCACAAGCAACCCGCCCAGCGCAAGTCACCCTGCAAACACCATGCCGCTCCTTCCAATGGAAGTTGAGGTTGCCGATCCGTTTTCTCATTTCTGAGCACCTATTCTACCAAACTTCACGACGGCAGTGGCACATTAACTCAGCTCAGTTGAATCTGCAGGTGTGGGGAATGCCGGGCACCACGCCACAGCAAATACCAGCGCACCTCTGCCCTTGATCATTGTCGGCGGGCATTGAACTGACTTGCATTCCTTTAAAAAGGTTCCCAAATGAAGTGCTTTGATACGGACCTCGGGCTGCCAAATTAAGAACCCCAGGACGGTTTTGATGAGCGAGAATGAGGAGGGAGTTAAAGGCAGAAGATCTAATCCAGGCCTTGTGGTACCATTAAGCATAGGGGAAAGCACACGTGTTTATTTCAGAAACATATGAAAACCTTGTTGGGGCCCAAATAAAGCTTCATAAAATAATCAAATGTATCTGGCCTTTTGGCCCCACAAATAAATTTTATTTGTGTCATTCCGTTCCACATTGGAAGTAAGTATATTAAATTAGGGTACAGTAAAACATGCATTTTTAATACTGGATGGGATTTTTCAGTTGGGTAATTCAGTATTGATTTTAAAAAATATTTTTCTGTGCAGCTTTCCATTTTTGGGTGGCTCAAGTGGTTAAGACGCTGAACTGCAGGCTGTGGAAGGTCGGTAGTTCAGCAGTTCGAGACTCGGGTGCCGCATGACGGAGTGAGCCCCCTTCTCTAGTTCCAGCTTCTGCCAGCCTAGCAGTTCGAAAGCAAGAAATTGCAAGTAGATAAATAGGTACCACTTCAGTGGGAAGGTAACAGCGTTCCGTGTGCCTTGGTGTTTAGTCATGTCCGCCACATGACCACGGAAATATCTTCGGACAGCGCTGGCTCTTCGGCTTTGAAACGGAGATGAGCACCGCAATCCTAGAGTCGGATTCGACTGGCTTTCGAGCAAGGGAACCTTTACCTATCAATTGTTTACTGCCTTACAAGTGAAACGGGCTTTGTCGCATGTTGTATTCTGACCTATTTGACCTCTGAAGAAGGTTCTTGTGGGCCGAAACGCGTCGGGTCATACGTGGTTCTTTTTTTGTGCATTTGTGACTTTGACTGTTTTTTGAGGCTTTATGTGGGCCCCTACAAGGTTTTTATATGTTTTTGAAATAAACATGCGCACTTTTGTTTAATACCTATTGATGTTGTTAACTTTTGGCCCTTTAACAGTTTCCTAAAATTCCTTTCGAGGTTTTTGCTCGGTTGGTTTGGTTTTTCTTCCCCTCTCTTTGTCGGACGATTAAGCCTAGAACAGTGAAGCATCTGTGGGCCTTCTGTGGGTCGTGTTGGCCCCAAAAGGCAGGGTGTCCTAACAGGCCAACAGGGTAGCCTTGGTAGCAACAGAGACCAAGCAGTCACCTATTATTAGAAGCCAATGGTTTAGCCTTGTTGGCATACATACTTAGGAGGAGGAGATTGGATTTATACCCCGCCCTTCACTACCCGAAGGAGTCTGAGAGCAGTTTACAAACTCCTTTCCCTTCCCCTCCCCACAACAAACCCCCTGTGAGGTAGGCGGGGCTGAGAGAGCTCTAAGAGAAACTGTTCTTGAGAGAACAGTTCTGTCAGAACTATGGCTTGGCCAAGGTCACCCAGCAGCTGCAAGTGGAGGAGTGGGGGAATCAAACCCGGTTCTCCCAGATTAGAGTCCCCGCACTCAACCACTACACAGAGAACCCTTTATTGTAAAGAAGCAATCCAGTATGTCTGGAGCCAGCTATCTTGCAAGAGATCTTGGTGATCTTGAGGAATTATCACTGAGGGGTCTGGAAAGTGTTAGCGGGGAAGGGAGAGATTGCTTCTTCTTAAGCGGTACTTTCCTTTTAATGGGTCATTTAATTTACTGCTTCTTTCTTGCCTCCAGGGAGATTAAGGATGCAATCACACATACTAAAAAATAACCACATTCAAATACCCCCGGGGCCAACGCCATACTGACTGGAGAGTCACCCCTGAATGGCCATAAAACAGCCTTTATTCCAACACTGCCATAAAACCGAGATATCAGAGGAAGTGAAAGCTGGCATGCAGTCTGGACAGCGCCATAAAATCCGACAATCAATCAAAGTGAAAGTGGCATCCGATGCAGAGGGGAATTTCTGTTCCAGCAGTGGGTTTGGTAAAACAGTGGAGCAAATGCTAGATGCAGAACGGGCCAGTAAAATCCAGTTGGGAAGTGCATTGAAAGTGGATTATTTCGTGTGTGGGATCTCAGCCAGAGTTAGTTCGGATAAGGTCCTCAGGACAGTGGTCCCCAACCTGGGGTGCCACGGTGCCCACCAGGACGTTTCACGGTGCCCGCTTCTTTCTTCCCCAAATCAAAGAGCCAATCTTTGCTTTCCTCCAGCCCTTTGGAACAGGAAGTGCTTCCGAAGAGCCAAGGAGGCATCGCCTATGGGTCTGCAAGGATCAACCGTTCGGAAACAGCTGCCTCCTTCACAGAAGGATTGTTGGCTTGGAACCTGTCAATATCTTGCTTTTGGCGCCAGGTCCCACAGCAGCCATTCTGCAGTTGGCTACACCCCCTCCCTCCGTGGCGGCCATTTTGTGGTGGCCCCAACTAACTTCTCTCAAAATCCCAGGAGTGCTGTACATCCGATTGGCCATCGAAGATCTGCTTGGCTGTACAGATTAAAATAAGGTGGCTCGGGTGCGGCAGCCACCACCACAGTCTTTGTTTTATTCGGACCAGGGGTCGTTTCGTAGAAAAAGAGCTAGGGGAACTCATTAGCATAACTCATTAGCATATGCCACACCCCCTGACATCACCGGAAGTGTGTCATTGCGGCTCCACTGCCGAGCCCCATCAGGGGCCCGGGGGTGGACCTGCAAGGGCGGCGGGAGTGCGAGGAAGCCCCGCCAAGGCCCTCCCTGGCCCCAGGCAGGCAGGGGTGGGGAGAGGTGGGGAGGAAGCAACTTACTCTCCCTCTTCTCCTGCCTCCTCCTGGCTGAATGAGGGTGGGAAGCGGGGTGGCTGGAAGCAGGGGGGCGGTGCGTTGTCGTGTGCCCCGCCCCCGGCACCTCACCCGGGGGAACGGCGATCCCCCGCGATCCCCCCGAATCGACCTCTGATTCGGACTCTCATTCCTATTCCCTAGTGCATTGTTTAAATTATCCTTCTTCCCTGCACTTTGGACTTTCTCTTTGGGGGGTGGGGTGGCTTCACATCCCCTGGCAGCCATTTTGTGGTTTGCTCTGCCTTCTCCGGCAGCCATTTTGTGGTCACGGCCACCACCCCACGTCAGGATTCCGCAGGCTTCAAAAGCTTGGGGACCCCTGCTCTGTAGGCTCAATACGATTACAGACACTTCCTCCAGGAGTTCTCCCATTCAGGCACTGACCACTTCAAAACATACCCGGGACCAATAAGACCCAGTGGTGCCTAAGAATCAGTTTGGACCTTTCTGCTTCTTTCCACAAGTCATGCTTGGTGGAAGATCTCCAACCTTTCAGAGTTCTTTGAAAGTATTAACAAGTGCGTGAACGGCAGCGATCCCGTAGCCATAATATTTTGACTTCCAAAATGCTTCTGCCAGAGGGTTATGAATCAGACCAGCAGTTGGTGGGGTAAGAGGACGGGTCCTCTCATGGATTAGTAAGCAGATAACATTCAGGAAGCAAAAGAGCGAATGAACGGATACTAATTCTTGCCACGGAGGGAGTCAGCAGGGCCACCCAAGATCTCTACTGGGAGTCGGGTATGAGGCTGTTCATTTATTTTAAAAAGTTTTTATCTTTCCTTGTCTCCTTGGACTCAAGGCAGTGAACACCGTAGCAACCAACGCTAGGTAAAAGAGAACAAATTTAAAACAGGTTAAGATACACACTGCACCAACACACCAATGTCGAATGGGTTCATCCACAATATGGAGTCAGATGTGAGCAGTGGTGGCCTAGTTTACAGGCAAAACCGGGATACAGAGACGCCAACAGAGCTTCAGAAAGTAGAAGAAGAAGAAAAAGAGTTTGGATTTATACTCCGCTCTTCACTACCCAAGGGAGTCTCAGAGCGGCTTACAAACTCCCTTCCCTTCCCTTCCCCTCCCCACAACAGACACCCTGTGAGGTAGGCGGGGCTGAGAGAGCTCTGACAGAAACGGCTCTTTTTCAAGAACAGCTCTTATCAGAACTACGGCTTGCCCAAGGTCACCCAGCAGGTGCAAGTGGAGGAGTGGGGAATCAAACCCGGTTCTCCCAGATTAGAGTCCGCGCACTTAACCACGACACCAAACTGGCTACACCAAAGGAGATTGTAAGCCTCTCTGAGACTCCTTCCACCAGAGGTGGAAGGCAGGGGCAGGCTTCATTCGGCCACCTCTCTGAATATCCTCTAGGCCCTCAGCAGGGGTCAGTCATCAGAGGTCTCCATGACTTCCAGGTGCAGACACACGCACACAGTTTGGTGTAGTGGTTAAGTGGGCGAACTCTAATCTGGGAGAACCGGGTTTTTTCCCCCACTCCTCCACATGCACCTGCTGGATGACCTTGGGCAAGCCATAGTTCTGTCAGAGCTGTTCTCTCAAGGACAGTTCTGGAAAGAGCTCTCTCAGCCCCACCTACCTCACAGGGTGTCTGTTGTGGGGAAGGGAAGGGAAAGGAAATTGTAAGTCGATCTGAGACTCCTTCGGGTAGTGAAGAGCGGGGTATAAATCCAATCCCCCTTCTTCTTCTTCTTCTTCTTCTTCTTCTTCTTCTTCTCCTCCTCCTCCTCCTCCTCCTCTTCCTCTTCCTCTTCCTCTTCCTCTTCTTCTTCTTCTTCTTCTTCTTCTTCTTCTTCTTCTTCTCTAGTTTGGTGTAGTGGTTAAGTGCACAGACTCTAATCTGGGAGAACTGGGTTTGATTCCCCACTCCTCCACTGGCACCTGGCTGGATGACCTTGGGCAAGCTGTAATTCTGATAAGAGCTGTTCTTGAAAAAGGGCAGTCTCTGTCAGAGCTCTCTCAGCCCCACCTACCTCACAGGGTGTCTGTTGTGGGGAGGGAAAGGGAAAAGGAGTTTGTAAGCCACTCTGAGACTCCCTTGGGTAGTGAAGGGCGGGGTATAAATCCAATCTCTTCTCTTCTTCTTCTTTCTTATTCTTATTGCATAGTTGGAATGACTATTTTAGTCTCCACCTCTTTCCTTTGGCGAACTTTTGTTTGTTTCTTTTGTCAGAAAGGGTGTCCTCCAGGTGTGGGTGACTCCACAAAAGAAACTTGAGTTTCGAATCGAAACAGAGCTGGCATGAAGTTCTCAGCACCCTAGTCTGAATGAGCAGTGACCAACATGGTAGTTGGTGCATTCCATATGTGCATTGTAGCCGAGACTGAATATTTCTCCTGGTTCAGAAATTATGGCGAACACATGTAAAAACTGCGTATGCTGTACGTACACTTGATTCTTACTTAGATACGCGCGATTCTCATGTTATACCCAACACATGTAGAGCTAACCGTGTGGTTCAAACCTCCCCCCCCACCCCCCGTTTCTTCAGGTACTGGTCCCCGGTTTCACTTGTCAAATAAACGTGCTTTGGATTTTTCTTACGAACCGATGTTGTACGCGCATACGTGCAGGTTGTGTGTGCATTCACTGTCGTGTGTGAACAGGGCTAATCAGATTGCTGATCTCCCATCCAGCTCTGCGTCTGGCGCAAGGGAAAATATAGTGCGTACTCAAGAAGTTTTGGGTTGAGAGCACTACAAGGAAAGGAAAGAGGAAGGAGGAACGGATGGCTGTTGTGCTAAGTCAGTTGGAAGCAATTAAAGCGATCCCTGCCACCTCCACAAACGAGAATACAAGAATACAACAGCCTTTAATGGCATATCACAGCATCGTAAACCAGCAGAGAATACCAGTGCTCGTTGACTCTGATTAACACCAGCTCTTCTCTTGGCAGCAAAGTACAGAAATCCAGCCACCATTTCCATATTCGCTAGACAACAGTTGGAGAGCAGAGAGAGCGTACCATCCACTCATCTGATTGGTTTCCATGCTCTCTCAGTAGCAGCAAGCATTATTGCTAGTTATGACCTGTAAGAAGAAGAGATAGTATTTATACCCCTCCCTTCACTACTTGAAGGAGTCTCAAAGTGGCGAAGAAGAAGAAAAAGAAGAAGAGATTGGATTTATACCCCGCCCTTCACTCGGAGTCTCAGAGCGGCTTACAAACTCCTTTCCCTTCCCCTCCCCTCCCCACAACAGACACCCTGTGAGGTAGGTGGGGCTGAGAGAGCTCTGAGAGAACTGCCCTTGAGAGGACAGCTCTGAAAGAACTACAGCTTGCTCAAGGTCATCCAGCAGCTGCAAGGGGAGGAGTGGGGAATCAAAGCCAGTTCTCCCAGATTAGAGTCCACGCGCTTAACCACTACACCAAACTGGTTTACAATCCATACAGTGGTCCACTGCTGGCACACAATACTTTCACCTCTCATTAAGATAGGACATAAAAGTGGTTGTTTAAATCTTTGCCCGCAACTAAAAGTGGAGAACGTGATTTCTCCGTTCAAACAATACCCCGAGGGAAACTTTGTTCCTGGAAAACAATACTTGCGAAATGAAAAAAAAAAAAGCTTAAAGGGTACTGAAAAACGCTGTTTTTCGTTTCATAAAGTCAACATCCTCTTCCTTACTGGAACATCAAGCGGCTGGTCCAAAAGAAGGATTTAGCTGTATAGCAGTCATGAGTGAAATGGCAAGTCACGGAGCTGCTCTCGTGCTGAGTCACTGAGGTCGTAGGAAGCTTCTGATGTGACTAAGGGAGATCTGAATGTTTGGCTCTCACAGGGTCACATTCCAGCGATACACTTCAGAGGGTAGGCATGCCGGCCGGCCTGCGGCAGACGAGCTGGATTCGAGTCCCCGTAGCATCTTTGAGAACAACCAGAATTTCGGTCGATAAGCTTCTGAGAGCCAAAGCGCTGACAAAGGGAGGTTTGACTCGAAAGTGTATACCCGCAAAATCTCGTTGGTCTCTTAAGGTGCGACTGGACTTGGATCTACCCATTTCAATTGTAAGGATCTTAGCCTGCAGACAAAAATAGTTTTGTCTGAGAGTTTTAGCTGGGCGGTCCCGGTGGGGCCAGCTGTTCTTGCCCGTGACGGGGCCACTTACGTACCTCCCCACATTCGACTCTATTCACGTATTTTGCAGGGGTTTCGTAACACTTATCATCAGTGTTCCCTCTAAGCTGAGTTAGTGTGAGCTAGTTCACAGTTTTTTAGCCTCCGGCTCACACGTTTTTGTCTTAGCTCGGGAAGGAGGGCTCCAGAGCAAACTGACTGAAGCAGCGGCCAAATCGCTCGCTCACAGCTTTAATGCCAGTCGCTCACAAAGTAGAATTTTTGCTCACAGGACGCCACAGATTCGAGGGAGCCTTGCTTATAAGCTGTTTGGCCCCAAGGTAGATGTTCTGCCACTGAACCGTGGCCCCACACACATTCAGGCAACACCATGGTGAACTGTTCCCTCTCCCCCCCCCCATGCCCTCCCAAGTACGGGGCATTCAGGTAACACTCCAGGTTCAGGTCTTTGTATCTCCATCTGTTACACCTTCAACACTGTGTTGGGGTTGGGTTTTCTGTTTGTTTTAAAACGGCCCTTCTTTCTTTGGTGTTGTGGTTAGGAGGTGGAAGATCCTCCTAGGATGCCACCACGTGATCGTTTTTACAGGAGGGAGCTGGTGTGAACCCAAGTCAACTTTTACGGCCTCAGTTGCATGTTGCTTTTCATAGAATCATAGAGTCACAGAGTCGGAAGGGGCCAGACAGACCATCTAGACCAACCCCCTCTGCTCAATGCAGGATCAGCCTAGAGCATCCCTGACAAGGGTTTGTCCAGCCGCTGCTTGAAGACTGCTTGGGGGGGGGGGGCTCAGCACCCACAACTCTGACTGTAAAAAAAGTTTTCCCCAATATCCAGCCGGTTCTTTCCCGCCCTTAATTTGAACCCATTCTTGCGAGTCCTGTCCTCTTTTGGCAACAGGAACAGCTCCCTGCCCTCCTCTGAGTGACAGCCCTTCAAATACTTCAAGAAAATTATCATGTCCCCCCTGAACCTCCTCTTCCCCAGACTAAACATTCCCGAGTCCCTCAGCCTTTCCTCGCAGGGCTTGGCCTCCAGGCCCCGGATCATCCTCGTCGCCCTCCTCTGCACCCGCTCCACTCTGTCCACATCCCTTTTGACAGTGAGTCCTTTTTGGAACCAGCGAGGACTGGTTGCCAAGGGGCTGCAATTCAGCTGTGGAAAGCAGGAGGCGTTTTGCCAATCCTGCACGCACACTCCATAGACACACACAGGTCTGCCGTGCCCGGGGGCGGTTTTGCCTCCCAGCCGGAGAGTCCAGCTGGTAGAAGGGTGGGCCTGGGGGAGGGGCTGTGGCCCCCCGTGGTCGGGCATCTGCTTGGCATGCAGAAGTGCCTAGGTTCAATCCCCGGCATCTCCAATGAAAAGGATCAGGTAGGAGGTGGTGGGCTGAAGACCCTGCCAGTCTAAGTAGACAACACGGACCTCGATTGACCCCCGGTGTAAGGCAGCTCCGTGCGTGTTCGTGTGTGTCTCTATCCCACACACTCCTCTCCTGCTCACCAAGATGGACGCAGGTTCTTTATAACCACATAACCGGTTGCCCGTCTGAGTCATCCTAGGAGTCCAAAGTACTTCAACGTACCCTTAACCCTCTTCCTTTCTCTTTATTTTAACCTGACCTGCAAAGAGTTAATTTCTCTCCCTCCCCCCCCAATCACCAATTTAATTCTCTCCGTTCTTTTAATTATTTTTCTGATCACGTGCTGCCAAGGCCTCTCTCTTTCTCTCTCTCTCTCTCTCTCTCTCCCTTCTCTCTTTTTGTGAAATTTCTTTCCCGTTCATCCTCTGCTTTTCCACTGATGTCTCAATCATTATGTCTTTTTTTTTTGGGGGGGATAATTTTCAACTGCGTTTGCCGGTACAACAGTTTCGCAGATCACCCACTTTGCTTCTGTTCTCTCCCCCCCCCCTTTTTTTCTTTTTTTGGGTTTGTGGAATTTTACTGTGCTTTGGGCGTTGCCAGGATCTTGCGTTTCTCCAAAGCATTGCACGAGAGCCTGAGGAGCTACTCACTAGAAAACATGTGCCGCTCTCGCCACTGACTAATTTCCTTCTGGGTATAGCTGAGGGGGTGATTCAGAGCCAGGCCGGGCAGCTGGCCCCACGGCTACAAAGCCGGACTGGACTCTGCCTGGAATTTCCATCAAGGCAGGGTCTGGATTCAGGATCTCCCCCCCCCCTTTCCCTGGCTGTGTAGAACACACAGCAGGGGTTTGCAGTAGGAGGAAATAGTTCACAGCTAGTCATCCTGCGGTCCGAGATGATGAGATGATTCACGGGGCCTTCTGCTGGTGGTCGGAGAGGCACGTGGACGGCTGGGCTCCCGGAGCTCGAGTTCATCTCTGGGAAGTTACGGTTTCCCACCAACCTGATTCTTATTCAGTGAATAATTTCCAGATTCTAAGAGCTGTAGGGTTTGTTTTCTTGGAATGAGCTCTGTGGGATTCTCGACACATGCTGCAAGGAGGCCTTTTTTCTTTCCTTTTTTAAAAACGGGGCTTTCTTCTTTGAATCAGAACGAAACTTTCAGAATATATATTTTTTTTAAAAAAACGAAAGTTGCCTTTTTTTTTCTACCACCGAAGGATGCCTTTGACTGAGCCTTATGTAATGTTTCAGAGCTCCTGATTTCAAGGGGGCAAGCCGTTACCGTTCAGTGAGCAGTCTTTTGTTGATCCTTAGACATTATGGAAAGACTTTCTGAGCTCGGGAAAGCCAGGTGGAGAAGCCTTCCATTCTAGTAAGCTGGGAGAAGAAAGGTCTTCCCCTATTGTAGACTGGTTTGGTGATGGAGCACTAACCGACGGGCAAAATGTAAGTTTGAAAACGTCGAGCTGCTGGGCTCGTTTTAAACCAAAGTCTCCAGGTTTGTTTGTTTTTTTGTGCGGTTGTCTTTTTGTGGTGTTTCCAGTGTTCCTCTAACTCGTCGTGTGCCATTTTGTTTTTAAAGTATTTTTTTCGTCGCCCTGGGGTCCGGCCTTTTTTCCCGGACACAGGGGCGTTGAGATTCTCTGTAGTCCCTTGGCTGGCGAGTTGCATCTGGGAGATTCAGATCTTGTTTCGGACCCATTGTGTAGCCACTAAATTTGTTTCTTAGCCTCCAGTCTCTCTTTATAAAATGGGTTTTTTTGGCAGTCTGCCTCACAGGGTTGTCGTGAGGGGCAAGCCCTGTCGAGGAAGCAAAGAACGCAGCAAGCGAGATGAGATGACGAGGTTTGAGAATACTAAAAACGGTGGCAGTACCATGTCCGCCATCTGGAGTTCCTTAGAGGAACGGATTAGAGAAAAGATTGAAGGCCAAAGAAGACGGGGACGGCAAAGGATGAGATGGTTAGACAGTGTCATAGATGCAACGAACATGAAATTGAGCCAACTCCAGAGGACGGCAAAAGACCGGAAGGCCTGGCGTGATCTGGTCCATGGGGTCGCGGAGAGTTGGACTCGACTGTGCGACTGAACAACAAAAAGAGGAACGGTGGGATAGATGAAATAATTGGTAACGGGGTGAAAGTAAGATGCTAAGGGGCTGTTGAGAGAGAGTACAAGTAAGAGATTTCCTTTGGCCCTGATTAATAGCCCTGACCTGGATGGCCCAGGCTAGCTCGATCTCATCAGATCTCGGAAGCTAAGCAGGGTCGGCCCGGGTTCGTACTTGGATGGGAGACCACCAAGGAGGTCCAGGGTTGCTATGCAGAGGCAGGCCATGGCAAAGCACCTCTTAATATGCCTTTGCCTTAAAAACCCTACGGCAAGAGTCCGCCGCCTTTTTGAGCCTCTGGGCACATCTGGAATTCGGACATGGCACGGTGGGTGCAGCACCCAAAATGGGTGCCATTCTGTCGGAGGCGGAGCCAGCCATGAAACGATTGCCACAGCGTAGCTTCAGTAAAAAGGTTCCCTTGCTCGAAAGCCAGTCGTCTATCCGACTCTAGGGTTGCGGTGCTCATCTCCGTTTCCAAGCCGAAGAGCCGGCGATGTCCGAAGACGTTTCCGTGGTCATGTGGCCGGCATGACCAAACACCAAGGCGCACGGAACGCTGTTCCCTTCCCACCGAAGTGGTACCTATTTATCTACTTGCAATTTCTTGCTTTCGTAGCTTCAATACTGCAGCGTAAATCCTTGTGCTGTGACGGCAGCCGCCGCCGAAGCAGCGTTTTAAAAAATCTGCCCAGCCAATCAGATCTCCGGTAGTCAGTCACAAGCTTTGCTGAGCAAAAGCCCTGCCTGGCCCCACCCAGTTCCTAAAAAACACTCGGTGGACACCATGTTGGGACCCCCCCCCCCGCTCGGCCTACGGATTCACCCTGAGATCGCTGCAGCATGACAGCACATTCCCTCACCTGATCTGCAGAATTCAAGATTCACCTTGGTGAACCAGTTCAAGGTCCACCTAATCTTGCTACTAACGTCGTTCAGCCAGATGTCGTCCCCACCCCCGGCACTTATAAGCCAAAAGTCGATGTTCTCCTCCTGTTTTTGACCCCCCGCATGTGGTACCTAGCAGATTGAAAACAAGAGATTGCAAGTAGATAAATAGGTACCACTTCGGTGGGAAGGTAACAGCGTTCCGTGCGCCTTGGCGTTTAGTCACGCCGGCCACATGACCACGGAAACGTCTTCAGACAGCGCTGGCTTCTCGGCTTTGAAATGGAGATGAGCACCGCAACCCTAGAGTCGGACTCGACTGGCTTTCGAGCAAGGGAACCTTTTTTACCTTTATGTGGTACTTAGAAGGGTATACTGCCTCTGCACATGGAAGCTCGTTGCCTTGAGCCCTAACTGTTAACGACAGGCCCGCCTTTTTTGAATCTGCCTCAACTTTGAATCTGGTTGTTATCAAGCTTGCTGGGCGTGTATAGCGTGTGTGCGTGTGTGTGTCAAGGCAGGTGCTGATTCATCTCCAAGCGACGGAGGACTCGGTTAGCCAGAAGTGTGGTGTTGGTCTTTGGGAGAGCGGATTAGTTGGCAGCAGAAGGCAATTTCCTGTGAGCTTTCAATGCAGCCCATTCTGTGATGCGTGAGTAGGTGGTGAGCTAAGAGGCTGTTATGAAACCAGATCCAAGGCAGCTCCTCGAAGCCCGGAGTGGAGAGGACGAAACTCCAGGGGCTGCCTGACCGTGTCACACAGCAGGGTCTGTGCCCTACCGGTCCCTCGTTTGGAGTAAGAGCTGCATTGCAATGGATTTAATATTCTCTTCCGCGCTCTGCTTTTGGGGGGGGGGGATGAAAGAAGAGGATGTGGGCACAGGGAACTGGAAACGGGCACGTCTAAGGTGTGTGGATTAGTTGGCTGAACGAGGGTTGTTTTCTTTCATTTTTTTTTAAAGGAAACACTGCTTCCTCTTGCTCGTCTTGGGCCCCCCCAAACTGCTTTATCACCGATCAGCAGCTCTGCCCCATCATGGAGTACATTACTCTGATAGCAGCTCCCCTATTGCTTATCCACAGAAAGTCGGCATCTCTTCCAGTGCTCGGGTGGGGGGAGTGAATCGTTTCAGAGAGTTATTCTGGATAAATTGTTGACCTACTGACTCAGATAAGAGGAGGAACCAGGAACAGAAGCTTCACTCATGTCCCCCCCCCCCTTTTGCCCGTAGCAGAGTCAGGAGCCGTCCAGGAGAGTCACCGGCAGAAGAGAGGCAGCCGCCGCCACGTGCACACCCAGACGGATCTGGTGCCTGAGATGTAATGAATTCTCGTCTTCCCGAGAATCGTCTGGGATTCCAGTGGCTTTTCGAGAGTGGTAAGTTGCATGCAGTTCAATCCCGGGGACTTTGTTTTTGATTGATTTTTTTTTTAAAAAAAAATCTTTTTCTTTCTTTCTTTTTTTTTTTTTTGGATGGCCTGTTCAGTGTTTGCCCTTGAGGGTCCTGCAAGGAAGATTGTGGTTGTTCCAATGTTAGAGGCAAAGAATGGTGGTAGTGTAGGCTGTGCTTGGGTAGCATCTCTCTGTTCCCTTCAGTTGCTAATTCAATTTAAGATGGGGGGGGCACCTCAAGGAGGTGAATATTTTAGATGGAAAGATTTATGAATGTCCAGGAAAAGGAAGCAACAAAAGATGACCGGCTCACACGAACCCTCGGGGCCACGCTTATGAAACAAGTCTGGCACTGCGGGTACCTCTTTCAAGTGGTCTTTCCTATCTTGGTCTTTCCTCGTCTTTCGGTTGTGGCTCGTCGTGACCTGGAGAACGCAGGCTCTAATCAGTTCACCCTCTCACGTACCATAACCCCCTCTCTGCCACAGAGGCTGGACTCGATTTCGCTGAGGGGGTCTGTGTCTCATCCTCTGCGACCTTGTTTCTATGGATATTCTCTTAAGCTGTGACCGTTTTAAAGAGCGGCCTTTTCCTTCTCCATGGTTGCTGTTAACATTATTACACTGAAGCAGAATTTCTTTCCGGAGTTAGGTTCTGTACATCTGGTGATTTCTAACGTTCGCTAGGAATTCTGTGAATATTCAGGTCGCTGCTGAATATTTCAAATCTGATCATCCTGGGATGTGAGGTTTGCTTTCAGTAACTGATGCTTGACCCCCGGATACATGAAAGTGCCTGAGAACTGGCAAGTTGTGATCTCGAATATCTTGACAGTATTCCGTAGATGGCATGCAATGATTTCGTTTCGCTTAGTCTGTTGTAGTGTGCGTGTTAAGTGCCAAGTTGCTTTGGATTTGTGGCGACCCTATGAATTAATCACCTCCAAAATGCCCTATTTTTGCTGTTTGACAGCCAACATGAAATTGTGCATGGTACTGAGAGCTGAATAGCAGTTGATATAGGGTTGCCAGGTCCCCCTTGGCCTCCAGCGGGGGGTTGCCTGATCTAGGCTGGGGAACTCCTGGAGATTTGGGGATAGAGCTTGGGGAGGACAAGGACCTTGGTTGGGGTACCATGCCATAGAGTCCGCCCTCCAAAGCCTCCATTTCCCCCAGGAGAAGTGACCTCTGAATTCTGAAGATGAGCTGTAATTCCGGGGGTTCCCCAGGTCCCACCTGGAGGTTGGTATCCCTAAGTTGATATGAGATAATATGCGAGAGGGAGGAAAGGTGGCGTGGTGTAGCCCAATCTCGTCAGATCTTGGAAGCTAAGCAGGGTCGGTACTTGGATGGGAGACCACCAAGGAAGGCTCTGCAGAGGCAGGCATTGGCAAGCCACCTCTGCTCCTCACTTGCCTTGAAAGCCCCTTGCTGGGGTCGCCGTAAGCTAGAAGCTTAGTAGGGTCAGTACTGGTATGGGAGACCACCAAGGAAGGCTCTGCAGAGGCAGGCATTGGCAAACCACCTCTGCTTCTCACTTGCCTTGAAAGCCCCTTGCTGGGAGGATTAGACAGATGGTGGGAGAATAGGTTCACCCGTGGCTACGAGCCATAGTGATTAAAGGGAACCTTCGTGTTCAGAGGTAGTAATGCTCTGAAATCTAGTGCTTTGGATCAGCAGCAGTGAGGGCGGGGAGTTAGCCCCCGTGGCCCCGACGGTTGGCCTCGTGAAGGCATCTGGCTGGTCACTGTGTGAAATAAGTTGCTGGAGTAGATGGAACACTGGTACACCGCCTCTGAACATGGAGGTTCTATTCAGCTATTCTGGCCCACAGACTTATTCTCGATAGATTGAGCCAGACTGGTGTAGTGTTTAATAAGAGTGTCAGACTAGTAACTGGGAGACCCAGGTTCGAATCCCAGTTTGTGCCGTGGAAGCTTGCTGGGTGACCTTGGGCCGGTCACAGTCTCTCAACCTAACCTACCTGCCTCTCTCAACCTAACATACCTCTCAGGGCTGTTGTGAGGATAAAACAGAGGAGAAGAGAATGATGTCCGCCAATTTGGGTCCCCTCAGGGGAGAAAAGTGGAGAACAAACGAATAAAATAAAATAGATACCCTGACAAAACAACCCAGCGATACCAAGCAGTCAGATTTTGAGACAGAGTTTCGGGTGGACAGCATGCAGTTCGAAGCGCGAATCCTGAAGTTCGCGTTCAAGCTTGGAGTGGTGGGAATGAAAGGGGGGGGGAATTCGGGAAAGAAATTTCAAGCATGTAAGAATGTTCGCTCTCGCTCTGTTTACTGTGTGATTAATACATCCCGGGCTGTGTGTGCTTTTGTGGTTGGCAGTTGTGCAAACACTGGAATTTGATGCCAGGTGCAGCAATCAGTATCCTCGAGTCTCCCTGTTTGCTTTGAAAAAAAACACCAGGATTCTAGCCCTTAAGGGTGTAAAGATAAGCTTGGAAGTTCAAGGCAGTGCCAGGTGAAGTCTCATTGGCTGGGGCGGAGGGGACTGGGCAGGACCTTGAAGCCTTCCGTGCCCTGCAGAACTCTCTGCCCTCTCCATCGGGTTGCCAGCTGCCTGAAGGGGGGGGAAAAACGCCCTGTTACTTTAATAGAGGCTTTCAATCCGATATTATTTACCAGGTGACGTCATGTTCCTCCGCGCCATGAAAAGCTTCAGCTGCCCAGTTCTGAGCATTAAGACTCTATTAATGAGAGGGAACTTTTATTTCTGCAAGCTCGCTGACAGCCCCCGCTGAATAAAATAGGGCTTAACTTCTGAGGAGGACCTGCTCAGGCTTGCGCCCTGCATCAAGCGGGAATAACCAAACGTTAACAATTAGCCAGCCCTTAAATTCAGCTTCCCTTGTTTGAAGACGCTCATTGGTTATTTTTTAAAAAATGGCCTCCCACCTCGTGCAGCCACGCGTGGCTTGGCTCTCTTGCTCGAGTTGTCTGCAGTGAGCGCTTGGTTTCTAAAATGAAACAGTGCCGAGATCTCAAGCGTGTCTGAAAGCCCAACGTTCTTATGTCAAGGAGTCATCCCAGTGATCCTGAGGGTGTACGTGAGGGTTACTTGGGTTTTCTCCGTAAAAGAAGAAGGATTGGATTTATACCCCGTCCTTCACTACCCAAGGGAGTCTCAGAGCGGCTTACAAACTCCTTTCCCTTCCCCTCCCCACAACAGACACCCCTGTGAGGTAGGTGGGGCTGAGAGAGCTCTTTCAAGGACTGCCCTTTCAAGGACAGCTCTTGTCAGAAGTATGGCTCGCCCAAGGTCATCCAGCCAGGGGCAAGTGGAGGAGTGGGGAATCAAACCCAGTTCTCCCAGATTAGAGTCCGCACACTTAACCACTACACCAAACTGGCTATCGGATTTATATCACGTCCTTCACTACCCAAAGGAGTCTCAGAGCAGCTTACAATCCCTTTCCCTTCACCTCCCCTCCCCACAACAGACACCCTGTGAGGTTGGTGGGGCTGAGAGAGCTCTTTCAAGGACTGCTCTTGAGAGAACAGCTCTGAGAGACCTTGTGACCGACCCAAGGTCACTCCAGCAGCTGCATGTGGAGGAGTAGGGAATCAAGCCCGGTTCTCCCAGATTAGAGTCTGTGCTTTTAATCACTACACCAAACTGGCTGAGGTAACCATGAACGTCTCCAAAGAAAAACGGCCAGGTTTGCTGTGCAGCGTCCATGCACGATGCTTGGTCGACACCATGTATAACCCAAAGCAAGAATCTTTATAATTGTAATAAATTATTTAAAAAGGAAAAGGAGCAAGAGTCCAGTAGCACCTTAAAGACTAATGAGAAGAAGTGAGCAGTGACTCACAAAAGCTCCTATCTTCCCACATATCGCGTTAGTCTTTAAGGTGCTCCTGGACTCTTGCTCTTTTCTACTGCTAAAAGGTAAAGGTTTCCGTGGTCATGTGGCCGGCATGACTAAACACCGAGGCGCACGGAACGGTGTTACCTTCCCGCTGAAGTGGTACCTATTTATCTACTTGCAATTTCTTGCTTTCGAATGGCTAGGTTGGCAGGAGCTGGAACTCCGTCATGCGGCACACTCGGGTCTCGAACTGCTGAACGACTGACCTTCCACAGCCTGCAGTTCAGCGTCTTAACCACTTAAGCCACCGCAGCTCCTTTCTACTGCTTTTTTGTTGTTGTTCAGTCGCACAGTCGAGTCCGACTCTTCGCGACCCCATGGACCAGCTCCCGCCAGGCCTTCCTGTCTTCCGCCGTCCTCTGAAGTTGGCTCAACTTCATGTTCGTTGCATCGATGACACTGTCTAACCATCTCATCCTTTGCCGTCCCCGTCTTCTTTGACCTTCAATCTTTCCCAGCATCAGGGTCTTCTCCAGTGAGGGCTCCCTTCTCATTTGGGGGCTACAGACAGACTAACACGGCTAACACCTCTCGATCTATAACCCAGATGCAAATGCAATCTGCCAGGGACTGTCCGGATGCGCCTGTTCACATTGAATTGTGAAAGCAGGGAGATTTTTCATATATAAACTAGGCCTAGAATAGAAGCTCGATGGATCTATCGTCTTTCCTTCCCAATCATTTTCTTTCACAGTGTGTGCAAGCATCCGCATAGAAGACAAAGGGTAGCCCGAAATCATTGGCCTCTGCCAGGTACAGGAGGTGATGTCGGTAGGGATGCATAAGCAGAGGTTCTTGTGAGCTGATGGGAGACGTTGCTTGTGAAGCACCCCTCAAGAAACACTGGCTTTGAGGGGATACTTCAGCTCTCGACAGTGTGCTGTAGTAACCCCTCTCCTGCGGGAACGGCGGCGGCATGCCGGACTGTTTGCTCCTCATGCAGAGCTGTTTCTCTGTCCAAGCGACCAAGGAGAGTCTCTGGGCGATTCTGCATCGGCTTTTCCCTCCGTCGTTTTCCAGGGCTCTTTTTGTAGAAAAAGCCCAGCAGGAACTCATTAGCATTATAGGCCACACCCAACAGCAGAAACTCATTAGCATAACAGGCCACACCCTTGACAGCATAGCTCATTAGCACATTAGGCCGCACCCCCTTGTTACCAGAAGTGTGGTCATCCAGCCACACCCACCTTTTGCTTCTTATTCCGTTTACCTTGTTTGTTGTCAAAACCCAGGGGCTTTTTTTGTAGCAGGAACTCCTTTGCATGTTAGGCCACACACCCCTAATGTAGCCAATCCTAATGAGTTTCTGGTGTTGGGTATGGCCTATAATGCTAATGATTTCCTGCTGGGCGTGGCCAACTCGGGAGCCAGCCAGAACTCCATTCCTATGCGTTCCTGCCCAAAAATAGCCCTGGTTACAAAACCCACCTTGGAACAGAGATTCCCCTCTGCATTGCATGCTGCTTTCACTTTTTTTGATCATCGGGTTTTATGGTACCTTCTGCATAGACTTATGGCCGTTTAGGGGTGACTTTGCAGTCAGTACGGCATTGCCCCGAGATATTTGAATGTGGTTTAGAGCTGCACCTCTTCCTCCCAGTTGAGAAAATGTGGAGCGAAGGCTAGATGCAGAATCGCCCTCTGAGACCGTGACAACGTCCTCTCCCAACTTGACTAGCCTGCTCCCAACTTGACTAGCCTGCTAGAATCCCTCCTCCTTTCTCTCCCCTTCCTCGTTTTCTTTTCAACAAATCGATATTTTGGCTCCAGTGTCAGAAACCCTGTGAAAGAAGTGGGCGTGAACGGGGTGGGTAAAGCGGGCCACGAAAGCATTTTACGGGCTAGTACTCTTTTGTGCGCAAGGATGCATCCTTTCAGCTGTGAAAATTCGGCATCAAGAAGAGAATCGAATGACACATTTGATGCAGTTGGTCCAGAATGCGGTGGCACGGGTTCTCATGGGTACACCGTTGAGAGCGCATATCCAACCAGTGCGCCTCCAACTGCACTGGCTCCAGATTGAGTACCGGATCAGGTGTAAGGTTCTGGTGCTGACCTTTAAAGCCCTAAACGGTCTGGGACCGCCTTTCCTGGTATGTCCCTGAAAGAGTATTACGCTCACCCGGACGTGACGTCATCACGTTTCCGACGTTGGGGGCAACTCTCTAGGTTTTGGTCACACTGTTATGATGTTTGGGGCCTCAAAACCATAGAGTTTTGCCCAGAACCTAGAGCGTCGCCCCGACACTGGAAATGCGATGACGTCACTCCCGGGGTGCGATTTCCCCCGCCAGCCAGCTGGGCCGTGGAGGATTGGGCCCCCTGAAATCTGGGGATCCCCTGGCCCCACCAGGGGAATGGCAACCCTAGACCGAGGAGGCCCTCTCCCGGCTTGCCACCCGCCTAATCTCAGAATTTCACTTATCGGCAGATCACACATTGAGAAGGCAATGCAATAAAACAGTGTAATAAATACCCCAGTTTTCAGTAAAATGGTGTAGTGCATTACTACAAGCAGTGCAATTTTTAAAAAAATAAAAAATAAAGAGAGAATACTAGTTATTAAAAATACTATAATGTTTGGAGGAGGGGAAAGAACCTGAGGAAGGTACAGCGGCAGGGCTGCATTTCTGTTTTCATCAGATACGTTCCTGCGGGTCCTTAGGACGAAAACAAAAGTACCCGGCAACTTCCTAATGAGTGGATCCCCCAGAAGGAGTGGGCGTCAAGGTCGGGGAGAATGTCGTTTGTTGTGGTTGTCGAGTGGGCGGTTCAGGCCCAAGAAAAGGAAAGGGTGGAGGAAAACATGTTCGTTGAATCCAGCGAATAAAGGAATGTGGTTAGACGCAGGATTAGGCTTTTTGGGTTGTTTGGGTTTTTTGGTGTTCTATCCTTAACGTATTAACCACACAGTTTCTCCAGAAACCGTTTCCAGGGAAAGCTTTTTGAGATGTTCCTGGCAGTGTCCTCCTCTTGCAAAAAAATCTTGTTTCTTCTTACTGCAGGAAGGGAACTGTGAATGGCTTCCCCCCCTTTTGTGTGTGTGTGTGTGTGTGATTTGTAACTGTCAGACAGAAATCAGAGTTGCGGATCAGATTTCTCCAGGCTTACACCAGCGGAACTGTTAATTGCCGAGAAAGCCAAGAGCCGACCACATGAAAGGCAAGAGACATCACCGGCTCTAGCTAATCGTTGCCAATCCACCTGCGTTACAGGGGGTGAGATAACCCGCTCTCCTTTTTCATTTGATCGCCACAGAAATCACATCCTTGATAAATTGGCTGCCCGCCATTAGAATCCTGTCTTTGCGGACTTTGGAACGCAAAACAGTGGCTTAAGCAGAAGGATCGTTTTGCGGAACTGCTCGTGCCAAAAGTCTGGGCGTGAACGGAGATCTCCTTTCTATCTGTGTTTCTGGGGGGCGCAAAGTGGTGTTGTTTTCCCAGAAACAGAGATGAATTTAATTGTTTGTTTTGGAAAAAGTGAACACCCCCTATGTTGTGTGCGTGGTGTGGTGTCATCAGTATCTGAGTTCCAAACACATCCGTGTGGATGGGGGAATGGAGACACCACATGAATGTTTGCACTTTTGAGCCTTGGGATGTCCAAACAAATGTAAATAGTACTAAAATGATGTTACCTGCTCTGAGCCTGAACAGGGAGAGTGGGATACAAATCAGATTAGATAGACAGACAGACAGACAGACAGACCAACCAGGGGGAAATAATCTGATACACCAATTTACTAAAAAATGGTGAAGAGACAACACTTTTGGATTCATAAACTTGTGAAGTAAAAAATCCAAGGAAGCCTTTTTAAAAAACTTTACCTCAGTTAAAAATAAATAAGCATTATTGAGTTGTGGTGGTGAAGAGTGTCAGACTAATATCTGGGAGACCTAGGTCCAAATACTCGCTCGTGCCATGGAAGCCCACTGGGTGACCTTGGGACGGTCACACTCTCTCAGCCTGACCTCCCTCAGAGCCAGCAACCCTACTGTGGTACACAGCAGGATCAGGCCTTCTCAGTGATTTTAAAAGGAGGGGAAAGGCTCTAAAATGGAGACATGTCACAGTGGCAGACTCGGGGACACGGTATTATCCAGTTTGTCCATTCGTTGTCATTCGTATAGAGAAGAAGCAGAGATTGGGTTTATACCCCGCCCTTCATTACCCAAAGGTGTCTCAGAGCGGCTTACAAACTCCTTTCCCTTCCCCTCCCCACAACAGACACCCTGTGAGGTAGGTGGGGCTGAGGGAGCTCTTTCAAGAACTGCCATTTCAAGGACAGCTCTTATCAGAACTACGGCTTGCCCAAGGTCATCCAGCAGGTGCAAGTGGAGGAGTGGGGAATCAAACCCAGTTCTCGCAGATTAGAGTCCGCGCACTTAACCACTACACCAATCTGCCCAACAGCACACTGACTGTGCGGCAGGTGTGGCTCTCGCCAGTGCCGTTGCTGTGCACCGCAGGCATGCGCTTCCCCCTCCATTTTGGGAAGCTGCAAACATGACCGGTGGAATGCTTCCAAGCAGATGGGCAGGGAAGGGCACACCGGTGGCGGGAGAGTTGCGTGGTTTGGGGGGGGGGTCAACAAAAGCACTGTGATTGTGCTTATCTTGTACACTTCTGAGTCTTGCACCGAAATATCACAGATGGTGCATCTTTGCTTCTTGTACACTTCTGAGTCTTGGATTTTTTACTTCACAAGTTTATGAATCCAAAAGTGTTGTCTCTTCACCATTTTTTAGTAAATTGGTATATCAGATGATTTCCCCCTGGTCGGTCTGTCTGTCTGTCTGTCTATCATCTGTCTGTCTATCAACCAAAATAGGGTCCTCAAGGTGACTCCCAAAAAGTCATCCCCTGTCACAAATTTGGTCAGTAATTCAGCAGTTCGAGACCCAGGTGCTGCATGATGGAGTGAGCTCCCGTCTCTAGTTCCAGCTCCTGCCAACCTAGCAGTTTGAAAGCAAGAAATTGCAAGTGGATAAATAGGTACCACTTCGGTGGGAAGGGAACAGCGTTCCGTGCGCCTTGGTGTTTAGTCATGCCGGCCACATGACCACGGAAACGTCTTCGGACAGCACTGGCTCTTCGGCTTTGAAGCGGAGATGAGCACCGCAACCCTAGAGGCGGATTCGACTGGCTTTCGAGCAAGGGAACCTTTACCTTTTTACCGGACTCTTGCTCTTTTCTGTTGCCACAGAACAACATGAATTTGGAAGTGGTTTTGTCACCAGAAATAGCTTTGTTAAATATAATTCCAGAGTTCTATGAGCAAAAGGATAAATATATGCTGATATATATTCTAACGACCGCCGGAATATTATTACCTAAGTATTGGAAACAAGAAAAACTTCCCACTAGAGAGGAAATAGCATTTGAATTGTTAGAAGTAGCAGAAATGGATAAGTTAAGTTTAATACTTCAAGGGAAAGATGATGATATATATTTTGGAAGACGGGAGCGTTTGTACAAATGGATTAATAATGTATGGAAGACATAGACTCAGATGTATATATGGATAACTTTAGGTTAACTGTATTTAATGTGGGAAATTGATAAATAAAAGTTTAAAATTAAAAAAAGAAAGACTAGCACGGCCACCCATCTTGCTTTGTCTCCATGGAAGGTACCACATTTAGCCACACTGAATGGAAATCCATCAACCTTGTGATATAAGGACAAGTGGACTCACATTCTAGCTGTCTCCGAAGCAGCGAGCAGTGACTCACAAATGTTGTGAGTGTTTAAGGTCCTGCCTTATTCTTGCTCTTTTCTTCTTGCCACAGACAGACTAACACGGCTACCCATCTTGATCAGTCATTAAAACATCCCAAGGTTAAAAACATTTAAAATAAACATACATCTACAGTAATTCAGTAAAAGCATATAAACAGACATAACACCAAAAAAACTGGGGAGGGGGGGAGAACGATAACAGTTATTGGGGGTATGCCAACCAGAACAAAAAAAGGCCTCACCCGCTGGCGGAAGACAACAATAGAGACAGACGAATACCAGCTTCCCTCTGGCTCCCGTCCCAATTTATCGTAATATGGGAACTTAATTCTGACTTTCACTTTACATTGTTATTAAATCCAGACTTCCCTTCAAACAGCTCCGTAACAATAACAATAGCTGTGGTTAGTAGTGAGGCCACGCGAGGTAGTGGATAGAGTGTCGGCCATGGACCACAGAGACTCAGGTTCAAATTCCCCCCAGCTAGGAGATTCACTGCGTGATTTTCTGGATCCAGTCGCTCTGTGAGTCTCACCCACCTCGCAGGGTTGTTGTGACAAGGAGAGGGGAAACACGGGCACCACCCCAGGACCCTTAGAGGAAGGGCGGGATAGAAATGTAATTTTAAAAATATCTCCCCTTTCAGAGCCAAATCAAACCACCAATGTTTTTCTCTCTCTCAGTGGACTTGCTACCACAGGCTTTTCTGTAAGCATATGACCTGTTTTGTTGCCAAAACACTCTGCCGGGCAAGAATGCGTCACTTGCTGGAAAATATCTTCTGGTTTATGCGGATTCACCAAAACACACACACACAAAAGGGGGGGAGGGGAGGGAAATTCCAGGGCAGGGAAATGCATTTTGTTTTCCCCTGTTTGTGCTGGACTCTTGGCAGCGAGGTAGGTTGGCTGCTAGCAGGGTTGGTTTTCGAACTCCCCCCCCCTTTCTTTTCTACGAAGGGGGGCAGGTCGCAGCTCACCTAAGACCAGGCGCAGTGTCGCGACCGCAGCTTCCTGTTTCCTCTCGGCCAGGAAGTTTCGAAGCGGGGCTGAAACCCGAAATGCAGTGCTGCAGGACCGAGGCCCGGTTTCATTGTTGCACAGAGCACCCGCCCACGGGACGTTGAATCTGCACGACGTCTCGTGTAAACCAGAAACACCCCCCGTGCAAAGCGGCGACATGGTTGCACCCTGGTTTACGTAAGATGCCGCATGTGTACAAAGGCCGAAAGGGAAGTGATGGTTCCAGGTTCTCGAAGGCCCCGGGCAGTCCGTGCCCAGGGGCTCCCTTCCGCCCGCCGCCCGTTCCCCCTCCTTCCTCCCTTTCCTTCCACAAACCCCACAGGCTGCCCAACTGACTGTGCATCCTCCCCCCCCAACACGCACCCTCCCATCGCCTGTGTCACCTTCATTGACAGTATTTGAGATATTACTGGCAAGCTGTCAGTCAGCCATGAGCAGCAGTGTTAGATCTATCTGATCTAGAGTGACAGTCAGGAGTCAGGTAACTGGCAGATTGCATCAGACTCTGCCATAATCACCATGAGTCAGCTAAATGTAAATTGCTGTGTCCTGATTGGTCAGTGTACATATATATTGAGCCCTGTGCAGTGCTACACATCTCTTTTGCGGGATCGTTTGTCTGCGTACCACCTTGTCCGTCTGAGCAGTGAGTTGGACTCAGAAAGACTGTATATATGTTCCAGTGTCCAGTGTAAATAAACTGTAAATACTCTGTACATACTTAAACAGAGTCTCTGCTATTTTACGGCGTTTCTAACTACCGTCACCTTCATGCCCTAAGAAGAAGAAGAGGATATTGGATTTATACCCCGCCCTTCACTACCCCAAGGAGTCTTAGAGCGGCTTTTCCCTCCGACGATCGAGGCCACACCCCCAACGTGATAGAGTTTTCCCTCCGACGATCGGGGCCACACCCCCATAGAGTTTTCCCTCCGACGATCGGGGCCACACCCCCAACGTGATCGACGTGGTTGTGTCACCTCTGGTGACGCAGCCACGCTGCGCTTCGGGGGGCGGAGTTCCCCCTGGGGCCCGATTCCACGGCGGTGGAAATCGGGCGTCCAAAGTGGGGGTTTACCCGCCACCCACCCCCACTTGGCAGCCCTAGCCCTTACCTAGAGGTTAGGAATCCTAGTGGCAGGGCACGTGTCCCTCGGTATGTCCCCCATCCTGGAATTTCAGGCTTCTCTTTTGACATTTGGAGGATCTGCACGTAGACCTCGTTTATTTATTTACTTCATCGGCATCCCGCCTTTTTCCCCAGTGGGGACCCGAAGCACATCGTTTTCCTCTCCACTGTTTTATCCTCACAACAACCCTGTGAGGCAGGTTCGGCTGAGAGTGTGTGGCAGGTCACCCAGCAAGCCTCCGTGGGTAGAGCGAGGATGGAACGCCAACAAGACTTACTGAAGTCTCCTGGCTTTAGTGCCCCTGAGAAGACGAAATACATCATGTCCGTGGCCCAATATCGAAGTAATGCCATGCCATCCATGATCTTGGAAGCGAGATATAAGAAGATCACATAGTCAGATAGGATCTGTCCTTGCCCCCTAGCCAAGGTGGAGACAATGGGACTCCCCCCCCCGTTGCCCCCTCTATATATAAATCTGTGATAAAACAATTTTTTCAGTTTGGTGTAGTGCTTAAGTGCGCAGACTCTAATCTGGGAGAACTGGGTTTGATTCCCCACTCCTCCACTTGCACCTGGCTGGATGACCTTGGGCAAGCCGTAGTTCTGATCAGAGCTGTCCTTGAAAAAGAGCCGTTTCTGTCAGAGCTCTCTCAGCCCCACCTACCTCACAGGGTGTCTGTTGTGGGGAGGGGAAGGGAAAGGCGTTTGCTAGCCGCTCTGAGACTCCCTTGGGTAGTGAAGGGCGGGGTATGAATCCAATCTCTTCTTCCATAGTTCTGTCAGAGCTGTCCTTGAAAAAGAGCAGTTTCTGTCAGAGCTCTCTCAGCCCCACCTACCTCACAGGGTGTCTGTTGTGGGGAGGGGAAGGGAAAGGAGTTTGTAAGCCGCTCTGAGACCCCTTTGGGTAGTGAAGGGCAGGGTATAAATCCAATCTCTTCTTCTTTTACCTCACAGGGTGTCTGTTGTGGGGAGGGGAAGGGAAAGGAGTTTGTAAGCCGCTCTGAGGCTCCTTCGGGTAGTGAAGGGCGGGGAATAGATCCAATCTCCTCTACTACTACTACTTCTTCTTCTTCCTTGTAGACAGACCTGTGGCAGGGGCAGACAAGACATGTTTAGATAAATTATTAACAGATGGCATTTCAGATATTACTAAGCTATCTGCTAGATTTTGCACTCAGGCAATTAAAATGCATTGTAAATTTCGATCCTTCCCCTTTGAGCGTCGACTCAGTTTCCTTCAGGAGGTCTACTATACAGGTCACGTTCCTTTTAAACTCCTTGAGTCTTAAAAGCTGATAATCTATGATGCTTCTGTTATGCATTTTATTTAGCTTTTTTTGTTAAATTTTTATTTCTGTATTTGAACTGGAGTTTTTTACTTGTACATTTGTATACCTGAATAAAGTTTGTTTTTGTCAGTTGGATCTGGTCGTGGACCGTAATATAATACACTGAACTGAACAGATCCTGGTCTGAGAGTCTAACCACCACATCACTCTGGTGTCGTAACAGGCCCAGATCCAAATCTCCACTTTGCCCCGTAGCTTACTGAACGACATTGGGCCAGTCACCTCTGCCTAACCTGCGTCACAGCACATTGTTTTGTGTGGATAAAATGCGAAAGGGATAATCAGATGTGAGATGTGTCACCCCCGTTGAGATCGCCGGGGATGAATGTGAAGGGATAATCACGTACACCAGCCCGATTTCCTGGGAAGAGAGGTGGGATAAAATTGTGCTTACGCGCTGTCTCAGAAAGACCAAAAAAAGAAATTGTGAAGACATTTTGTAGGTTTTATTCCCAAGATGTTTTAGAGGGTTGTCACAATATCCGCGTTCAGTCGCCTTTTTATTCTGTACTACAAAGCCTCACGCTCTTTAGGCCTTTTGTTTTTTGGGGGGGTTTTAATGTTTCAATTTCTTGACCATTTTGGTGGCTCTTACTTCCTGTTATCCTATTTTTTGAGTTGGGGTAACCAGAACAGTTGTCATGGGTACTGGCTCTGCTGAGGCAGACTACTCCTCGAATGAGGAAGAGGCAGGGAGCAACCCAGTCTCCTCTGGAGTCAGCCCAGAAGAGGAACCCCTAGCAGCACCTGAGGGAGAATAAGCCCCAGGAGGTGCAGCCAGAGGGAGAGACCAATCCAGAGCCTGGCCCAGCACCCCTGGGTGGAGACACCCCGGGGCCAGAATCCCCACCTAGTTCTCCTGAGTGTCCCAGACGCAGGGCACGCCAGCGGCAGAATGTGCAAGAGTGATGGAGGAGTGCCAGACTGCAGCTCTTGCAAAGGCAACATGAGAGGCTGTGAGTCTTGGCAGACTGACTCCCAGGGAAGGGAGGACCTGGTCATAAACACCCCCACGCACCTGCCTCAGTTTTAAAGCAGCTGTGCATGCTCAGACCTGATCCGGGCTGCTAGCATCCGCTCCTGACTCCTAGCTCCTGCAACCTCGACTGATTTCCTGGCTTTCTGACCTTCGGCTCTGTTGCTCGACTTGATCTTGGACAGTGTATCCAGTTTGCCAGTGCATGGTATCTGTGGTGACCGGCTGACCCTGCACAACGGTTCAGGGAATGGAGACGAGTAGCTGACAAAGTTCTTCTCTCCCGGACGATGTAGTGGCGTAGTGGTTAAAGTGGTGGTTTAATGATTAAGAGTGTCGGGCTGGGATCTGGAAAACCCAGGTTCAAACCCCCACTCGTGCCACGGAAGCTCGCTGGGTGACCTTGGTCCAGTCGACGCTCTCTCAGCCTAACCTGCCTCACGGAGATAGATGGAGATAGGTCGCCATGTTTGTCCGTAGCAGTAGAAAAGAGCACGAGTCCAGTAGCAACTTCAAGACTAACAAACTTTGCGGCAGTGCAGGCCCTTTTGTGGGTCGCAGATACCTGAAAAAAGTGAGGAGTGGCTCCTGCCACAATTTTTTTTTAGTCTTGAAAGTGCTACTGGACTCTTGCTCTTTTCTACTCCCTCACAGGATGGTTGTGGGGATAAAATGGAGGAGAGGAGAATGACATGAGCCGTTTTAGTTCCCCATTGAGGAGAAACGTGGAAGAAAAATAAAGTAAATAGATAATGTTCTGTTCTGTTTTCCACACAGGGTGGGGGTATCTCTTCCCTGTGTGGATATTTTTTTTTTAACACCCACACACCCACACACCCTTTGGCTGCCACTTCTCTGTGTTTTCGCTGAGGTGATATGATGGAGCAACACAGGTTGTCTTGATAGCTGTCGCATTAGCGCACACGCATGTACATACACACACTCACAACGTATTTCAGGAAAGAGAGCCATTAATAAAAGCATTCCCTGCACATGGTTTCCGAAACCCCCCTGACCTGCCGCTTGGCTTAATTGTTTATTCTGCATTCTTCTTAATTGGATTGCTCCTTCAAAGTGAGAAACACTTGCTTCACGGGCAAGATAATGTGTTTCCTTTGCTGTTTTCAAGGTGGCGGGGAAGTGTAAACATGTAGGAAGCGAAAACAACAAGAGAGCCTGTGATATGCCGGGTTCGGGAGGAGAAAAGCCCAGAATTAGGGACCATATTTCGCCGCCAGCGAAAGGGACAAGCGAACACAAAGAACGTTCGTGTCTCGAACTTTCTGGTGCTTTCGGAGAGGCCGAAATGTTCCCCAGATCCATCATTCCCTCCCTCACCTTTGCTTACATGACAATTTTATCTATTTATTTACGTTATTGGGGGGGCCTCTTTCTCACTGAAACTCAAGGCAGTTTATTAAAGCAGTCAAAAGAAGGATACACCTAATAAGCAACGTAATAGGACTTGAATTGCACTGCCGCTCTGAGACTCCTTTGGGTAGTGAAGGGCTGGGTATAAATCCAATCATCTCCTCCTCCTCCTCCTCCTCCTCCTCCCAAGGACTGCTTTTGAGAGAACAGCTCTGAGAGCACTTGTGACTGACCCAAGGTCACACCAGCAGCTGCATGTGGAGGGGCGGGGAATCAAACCCGGTCCTCCCAGATTAGAGTCCGCGCTCCTAACCACTACACCAAACTGGCTCTTAGTAGTCAGTACACAGTACAATAGGATTAAGGTTGCAGAACCAATCAGAAATCTAAAAACAAAACTGAAGCAAAGTATAAGTCTTAGCATGAGACATTAAATGATACAAGAATTACGTAGCAGGATCCTAGTTTCAGCAGGCTAAATACAGTAGTAGAGAGCACCGTCCCTAAAAAAATTTCCAACTAATTTTGTGAATCGTTTAGTGCAGTTCATCTCTGTAACGACTACACCAAACTGTTGGGCAGCCACTGGGGCAACTGCAGAATGGGAGGGAAAATGCACGCTCCGTCACGCTCCCAATAATGGCACACAAGAACACACAAGAAACTGCCTTATACTGAATCAGACCTATTGGTCCATCAAGGTCAGTATCGTCTATTCAGACTGGCAGCGGCTCCCCAAGGTCTTTCTCATCAGCTATTGCCTAATCCCTTTAACTGGAGATGCCGGGGATTGAACCTGGGGCCTTCTGCACGAAAAGCACAGGCTCTGCCGCTGATCCGCAGCCTCTCCCAAGGCAACACAAGGGGACTGATTACTCTCCTTGGAGAGAGAGTTCCGGAGCTTTGGGGCCACGACATTTGGTGTCCCGTTCTACGCCATGTGCGTTTATGGGCAAAGGGACTTGTCACACCTTAAAGACTAACAAATGTAAGGTGGCGTGAGCTTTTATGAGCCAAAGCAAACTTTTGTCTGACACCCACTTCGTGGCACAAAAACTGATGCCACAATACATTCGATGGCACAGGGCGGTGTATTATTTTGCTCGCAAAATCATCGAGTTGGAAGGGACCTCCAGGGTCATCTAGTCCAACCCCCTGCACAGTGCAGGAAATTCACAAATACCTTCCCCCGCCACACACCCCCAGTGACCCCTGCTCCATGCCCAGAAGATGGCAAGAAAACCCGCCAGGATCCCCGGCCAAACTGGCCTGGAGAAAATGGGCTCCTGACCCCCAAAGTGGTGACCGGCATTTCCCTGGGCGCGTAAGAAAGGGCCACGAGAACTAAGCACGGAGGCGACCCTTCCTGCCCTCCCTTCTCGTGATCTGCCTCAGTGTTCACAGGATCAGCAGTGCTGTCAGAGGGTCATCCGGCCTCTTCTTCAAAACCTGCAAAGAAAGAGGTTGCAACAGACTGAGCCAGATCTGCTGGAACTGAAGGCTGTTTCTCCCCCCCCCCCCCCGTACTTTTTTGCGCCTCTTCACTGCCCCTGTCTTAGAAAATGGGGTACAAGTAGATGGACTTTTCAGAGCTGACAAAAAAAAGTGGGTGGGGGGAAAACGCCTCTCTTCCTGTACCCCTCAAGAGGCATAGTGTCACAGCAAGCAATTTCTGCACCTGTGTTATGTACTAAACTTTTATCCCATCTTCCTGCACACAAGTCGTGGCGGCATGCATGGCTCTCCTCTCCTCTGTCCTCACAGCAGCCCTGTAGTGTAGGCTAGGATGAGACAGCGTGGTTGGCCCAGGGTCACCCTTAGAGTCCGCGCACTTAACCACTACACCAAACTGGCTCTCTACACCAGAACCGGAGGTGGATTTCGATAGTGCACTGATGTTAATAGATCAAGGGAATTAAAATCGGACAATGTTTTCGAGGGCGGTAGGAGAACGCTGTACATCTGGAATGTCTTTTTCACGCATGCACATTTTCACTTGAGTGGTTAAGTGCGCAGACTCTAATCGGGGAGAACCGGGTTTGATTCCCCACTCCTCCACTTGGATGACCTTGGGCAAGCCGTAGTTCTGATAAGAGCTGTCCTTGAAAAACAGCCGTTTCTGTCAGAGCTCTCTCAGCCCCACCTGTCTCACAGGGTGAGTCTGTTGTGGGGAGGGGAAGGGAAAGGAGTTTGCAAGCGGCTCTGAGACACCTTTGGGTAGTGAAGGGCCGGGTATAAATGCAATCTCCTCTTCTTCTCTTGATACCGGCAGCCATTAAAGAGAGAGCGTGCACATGTAGTAAATCCACGCTAAGGCCCGGGTTAGGAAGTGAGTCCAAGGTCTTGCCAAGCTGTTACGGACAGCCCTCATGACCCGCTTTTGGGAGCAGCTGGTTTTGAAAGCAGGAACTGAACTGGAAACGTTGGAAGAATGAACATTGTACACAAAGCTGAATAGGAAAGAATGTGTGACTTGGGTGCGTGAGCAAGCGATTATGTGAGTGGGCGGTTAATTAGGTTGGCAAGTGGAAGAGAAGCATACACGCGGATGAATCGTTGGGCGAACATGGATTTAGAGTTGGGCCAGGTTCATTAGCAACCATCGTGGCACGCCCCTTAGCAAAAACCAAGAAGACGTCGGAAGCAGGTTGACTTGAGTGAATGGGGAGCTTGGGTCTTTGGGGCGTGGATTGACACTTCGGGGGGGGGGGGGATTCTTGGAGGTTTGCGGGTGGGGCCTGGGGAGGCCATGGTTTGGAGAAGGGGAGGGGCTCCAAAAACAGCCATTTTCTCCTGGGGAACTCTGCTGTCTGGAGAAGAGTTGTAATTCTGAGGGATCTCCAGGCCCCACCTGGAGGGTTGGCAACCTTCAGTGGACTGTAGACTGTGTCTTACACTGAAAGTGCCTAGATCTCGAGGAGTAGGAACAGTTACTTTCTGTCCTCTCAGGGACTAGAATTCTGGTCCAGGGACTAGAAGTATATCTGACTACACTATTCAAGGGGGGAAAACCGTGCGGAAAGACGCTACAAAAAAGAACAGAATAAAGGCAATATACAAATAAGCAACTTTTAGGTACTATTCAAATCGGAGTGGTAGTAACACATGTATAGCATCTACAGATGTTGAGCAGGCAAATACATAACTAGTATTCCAACAAGTATCAGACAATATACTTCAAGTCTTCCAACAGGTAAGTATACAAATACAGATCAAGTCCACAGTACATCAAGTCTTCCAACAGGTAAGTATACAAATACAGATCAAGTCTGTACTCAAAAGTTGCTTATTTGTATATTGCCTTTATTCTGTTCTTCGCGTCTTTCCGCACGGTTTCCCCCCCTTAATATTATATTGTTCACTGTGTGATCGCTTGCTGGGTTTACACTGTTGAAGGTTCATAGCAATTTTATTTTTTCTGTATTTTTATTTCACTTCATTTGTATCTCCCCACTGGGGACTTAAAACGGCTTACGACGTTCTCCTCTGTTTTATCCTCACAACAACCCTGTGAGGTGGGCGAGGCTGAGCGTGTGTGACCAGCCCAAAGTCACCCAGCTAGTTTCCGTGGCAGAGTGGGGATTCGAACCTGGGTTCCCCAGACCCAAGTCCAACACTTTTAACCACAACGCCACACTGTTCTCAAGTCTGCACCATCGTCTCAGTTAGGGGGTACACCCTCTCAGGCATAGCGGAATCCTTGGGTTAGTTCAGGCCCAGCACAAAACGGCGGTTTAATTAAAACGAATTGACTGATTTTAAACCAACATAAGAGTCAGTGTAAGCGTAGTGGTTTGAGCATTATAGAATGTTAGAGTTGGAAGGGACCTTGCAGGTTATCCAGTCCAACCCCCTGCACTGTGGAGGAGCATAGCCGAAAGATAGCCCTACAAGTGAATTATCGAGGGCTAAGATGTGGGAGATCCACTTCCCATCTCTGCCCTGCCATGGAAGCTCCCTGGGTGATCTGATAAGGTTGTTTTGAGGATAAAATAGGGAATGGGGGAGAATGGTATAAGCATCTCCAAGTCGTTCCCCCCCCTTGGGAAGAAAAATGGGGTATTAGTGAAGTAAGTAACTGTAGTTAGTATTATTGTCCCGTACACCCAGCACTCCAAATACTATGGTTAATTTAGAGTCCATCAAACCAGGATCTGAAATTATGTTATTGTATACCAGTTAACCTGAACGATCATGTTCCATGATGCATGAATGTGAACACCTGGGGCTTAACCTTGTCATGCTCCTTTGCTGAGAATATTCCTGGCAGGGTGATGAAACCATCACTGGAGTGATCACCGGCAGGTCAAATCCCGGCTTCCCAAATTAACCATGATTTAAATAAACCGTGGTTATTGCATTGCATCTGAACCGAGCCACGATTTACAAACTCGAGAGAGAGTCACATAGCATTTCAAATGGAATGACAGAGCTGGCTAAAACGTTTTCGTCAACTTTTTATTGTGAGAGAAACCATGTTTTGGGATGTGTGTTTTAGCTTTGGTTCTCGTTGTTTTAAGGGCTGCGGTGGCTCAAGTGGTTAAGACACTGAACTAAAGGCCGGAAGGTCGGTAGTTCAGCAGTTCGAGACCCGAGTGCCGCATGATGGAGTGAGCTCCCGTCTCTGGCCCCAGTTCCTGCCAGACTGGCAGTTCGAAAGCAAGAAATTGCAAGCAGATGAATAGGTACCACTTTGGTGGGAAGGTAACAGCGTTCCGTGCGTCTTGATGTCTAGTCATGCCAGCCACATGACCACAGAAACATCTTAAGACAACGCCGGCTCTTCGGCCTGGAAACGGAGATTAGCACCGCATCCCTAGAGTTGGAGTCGGCTGACTTTACCTTAGTTGTTTTAATGATTTGGTTTTAGTTGTTTTAGTGATATGTTTTGGTTTGGTTTTAATGGTTTTTAAGATGTGTTTTAATATGTATGTCTGTAAAACAAAGTTTTATTCATGGGCTCAGGGCGGCTTGCAAAAAGGGCACCATGTGCCAATATAAAACCGTAAACCGCATAAGACACATAAAACAACCATTATCAGAATAAAGTGCTCACCGGTGTTATTGAGCATTCAATCAGAGCAAGATGGTAACCTGTAGATGAAGCTCCGAGCCCGATTCGGCGGGACGGTCAGTTTTTCGTGTGCAGGCATACTTTGTCAGATGCACACTTTGCCCGACGAAGTTTGCTTGCACATGGAAGCTTATACCGTGAATAAAACTTTGTTGGTCTTAAAGGTGCCGCTGGACTAGAACTTTGTTCTACTGGTTAGTACTTGGGTGGGAGACCACCAAGGAAGTCCAGGGTTGCTACGCAGAGGCAGGCAGTATCAAACCAACTCTGAACGTCTCTTGACTTGAAAACTATCTGGGATTACCATGTCAGCTACCATTCGATGGTCCTTTCCACCATAGTAACTCTAGTGGCATTTGCTTAGGAAAGTTCATGTCGTATTCTGTGGCAGTAGCGTCCATGGCACAAAGATGAAAATACAGTATTAGGGGTTTATTTTTTTGGGGGGGGGTTACTACACTTTCACATTTTCACTACCCCACCATCCCCCAAATGTAAGTCCTAAGTCTGCATCGCCCCTGGGCGTCGAATACCTGTTTCAATAGGTAAAGAATTCTTCAAGGGTTTAGGGATCTTCCAGCTCTGGGATGTCGTTGCTGGTGATTCATTAGTTGTTGTTGTTTGTTTAATTTGCAGAGTCAAGGTTACAGCCCTTGCCACCGTGACCTTCCCCCCGCTGTCCACAATCGGTGTATTGTTTTAGAATTATTGCGGCAACATCCTGTTCGGCTGCATTATTAAGTTATGCGCAGTGCATATTGCCTGGGTTTTTTCGTGCGGCGATAAAAGCCGGAACTTTTGAACCTTGAGCGGGCACGTACAATAGCCGGCCGGAAGCTCTCGGAGGCAGAACTTTTTATTGGATAGCTGATTAACTTCTCCCGCAAACTGAGTTGTTGATTTCTTTAATTTTTTTATGGTAGCATTTGTCGGGCATTTATTGGCACGTTGCGGGGACACAAGAAGAGCCCATCTGAATGACCACAGCTACAGACCGTTCTGCGGTTTCCAGCGGTCACAAGCCACAGGCACTCAGGCAGGGCAGCTTGTTTGTCCTCTGTTGCGTACCAAGGTATACTGCTTCCGTACATGGAGGCTCTGCCGAGTTCAGGTGGGAAATAGCTGCTGGTAGACCTCGTCTCCATAAATCTGTCCCCTCTTGTTTTAAAGCCTTCTGAGCAAGCAAACTGTATATCAGATTCCATAAGTGGAGGATGTGCGGCTGTTCATTCCCTGCATTTAATCGGGTTTGGGGTTGTTTGACTTCCTCTTGTCCCTGGAGACTCAGGATTTAAAACAACACACAAAACAGGCCGCAGGCCACTCCTTCATTCCAGATACACAATGTTTGCTTCAGACCAGGAAAGGAAACATTTCACGAACACGATGTTCCTTCTGATCTTACCTTGCTTGTAGAGGCAGGTGCTTTTATAACAGAAGAATGGGAAAGTACTGCAGATTATGCAATGCAATTGAAAATGTTGTAGGAGCAAATCTCACTCTTTGGCGGTTAAAAAGACATGCGCCTAACTGTTCCACAAAGCCCTTCGCGGACGCCCTGTTTATTTTAAATGCTTCCGTACCTCTTTTAGAACATGGGGGCAAGCCTTATCAGATCAGACCATCTGGCCACAATAATTTCGTTATTTAAATTATCTGTATTCTGCTTTTTCTTCCCCTCCCCACAACAGACGCCCAATGAGGTAGGCGGCGCTGAGAGAGCTCTGAGAGAACTCTCCTTGAGAGAACAGCTCTGACAGAACTATGGCTTGCCCGAGGTCATCCAGCAGCTGCAAGTGGAGGAGTGGGGAATCAAACTCGGTTCTCCCAGATTAGAGTCCGTACACTTTATACCCCGCCCTTCACTACCTGAAGGAGTCTCAGAGCGGCTTACAATCTCCTTTCCTTTTCCCTTCCCCTCCCCACAACAGACACCCCCCTGTGAGGTAGGTGGGGCTGAGAGAGCTCTTTCAAGGACTGCTCAGGAGAGAACAGCTCTGAAAGAACTTGTAACTGACCCAAGGTCACACCAGCAGCTGCATGTGGAGGAGTGGGGAATCAAACCCGGTTCTCCCTGATTAGAGCCCGCACTCCTAACCACTACACCAAACTGGCTCCCACCGCAGAACTCCAGTGCAAACCACCTCTGTTCGTCTCTTGTCTTGAACCTTTCCCCTCCCCTCCCCACAACAGACACCCTGTGAGGTAGGTGGGGCTGAGAGAGCTCGTTCGAGAACTGCTCCAGAGAGAACAGCTCTGAAAGAACTTGTAACTGACCCAAGGTCACACCAGCAGCTGCACGTGGAGGAGTGGGGAATCAAACCCGGTTCTCCCTGATTAGAGCCCGCGCTCCTAACCACTACACCAAACTGGCTCCCACCGCAGAACTCCAGTGCAAACCACCTCCGTCTCTTGCCTTGAAAATCCTATGGGGTCGCCATAGGTTGGCTGGGACTTGACGGCGCCGCCCACTGCCACCAGTCCATGTTTCGTCTGTTATTGAATCTTAATGCGGTGTTTCTTGGTCAACTCCATTTGTGATTTATGGGTTATAAGCTGCCGTGTACGGTCTGGGGTCGTTTCACTCTCAGTTCTATGAAGGAAAGGTGAGATAAGGACATAATAGAGAGAGCGTGAAATTGAAGGCATTATATTTTCTCCTCTGCGTCTTGGTTGCTGTTCTAGATCTGAGGTGCCGAAAGACATACTTCATACTGATTATTTTTCCCTCGGTAGCTGGTATCATGCTGAGTGCAGCCCCAGAGGATTCTTTTTGCTTCTGTGACCCACATTTTGGGGGGTGTCTGAGCCCTGTAACCAGGTCAGATTCATGGAGGGTAAATCTATGGCGACTAACCTTGGTGACTGAGGCGAACCTCCACATTCAGAGGCACTGATCCTCTGAATCCCAGAGCCAGGAGGCAACATCGGGGAAGGCCTCGGCCTCTGTGTCCTGTTGTTGACTCTCCAGAGGAACTGGTTGGCCACTGTGTGAGACGGGATGCTGGACTAGATGGACCACTGGTCTGCTCCAGCAGGGGTCTTCTGATGTTCTTATGAAGTCCTCGGCCTCTCTGCCCTGTTGTTGACCCTCCAGAGGAACTGGTTGGCCACTGTGTGAGACGGGATGCTGGACTAGATGGACCACTGGTCTGCTCCAGCAGGGGTCTTCTGATGTTCTTATGAAGTCCTCGGCCTCTCTGCCCTGTTGTTGACCCTCCAGAGGAACTGGTTGGCCACTGTGTGAGACGGGATGCTGGACTAGATGGACCACTGGTCTGCTCCAGCAGGGGTCTTCTGATGTTCTTATGAAGTCCTCGGCCTCTCTGCCCTGTTGTTGACCCTCCAGAGGAACTGGTTGGCCACTGTGTGAGACGGGATGCTGGACTAGATGGACCACTGGTCTGCTCCAGCAGGGGTCTTCTGATGATCTTATGAAGGCCTCGGCCTCTCTGCCCTCTCTGTGTGAGACAGGATGCTGGCTTGCGGAACCTCCTGCAACATGTGGCTTTCTCCCCCCCCCCAAAAAAAGGACTGCGTGCATACGTATAATGAGAGATCTTTCATTGGCTCGGATGCACATCCTTCAGACCAGAGGTCTTTTATCTCTGGGTACCGGATGCAGGTTATTAATGAAAAGTGAAACTATAGAAGCAGAAGATTTTTATTTACTTACTTACTTACTTACTTACTTAAGGCAAAGGTAAAGGTTTCCTTTGCTCGAAAGCCAGTCGAATCCGACTCTAGGCGGTGCTCATCTCCGTTTCCAAGCTGAAGAGCCAGCGTTGTCCAAAGACTTTTCTGTGGTCACGTGGCTGGCCTGACTAGATGCCGAGGCGCATGGAACGCTGTTACCTTCCCACTGAATCGGTACCTATTTATCTACTTGCAATTTCTTGCTTTTGAACTGCTAGGTTGGCAGGAGCTGGGACCAGAGACAGGAGCTCGCTCCATCACGCGGCACTCGGGTCTCGAACTGCCGAGCTACCGACCTTCTGGTCTGCAGCTAAGCAGCTTAATCACTGAGCCACCATGGCCCTACTTACTTACTTTCTTCATTTATACCCTGCCTTTCCCCCCAATGGGGACCCAAGGTGGCTTACATAATTCCCCTCTTCTCCATTACATCTTCACAAAAACCCTGTGAGGAGAGTTAGGCTCAGAGAGTGTGACTGACCCTAGGTCATCCAGCGAGCTTCGATGGCATGAGTGGGAATTTGAACCCAGGTTTCCCAGCCACTAGTCCAACCACTATACCACAGGCAGAGTAGATAGTCGAAGTCAGTATGAAAGAGAGCTCACCCCTTCAGAATTCCCTTTTATCTTTCTTTTTTGCCTCTGGTAAGCAGGTTAGGCAGGGTTTTGTACAGTTTCAGAAGCCTGCAGAACCTGTTGGCCCAGAATTGATTCCCTCCAAATTTCTTAAATAACTCTGTCTCTAGTTGTTCAGTGAGGGCCCCCATGAGACCGGTCTGAACCCGGCAGGGTTGCCAGGTCTGGGTTGGAAAATACCTGGAGACTTTGGGGGAGGATCCGGGAGAGGGCGGGGTGAGGGGAGGGGCCTCGGCGTGGGACAATACCATAGAGTCCACCCTTCAAAGCAGCCATTTTCTCCAGGGGAGCTGATCTCTGTCAGCTGGAAATCAGCTGTAAAAGCGGGACCTCTCCAGGCCTCACCTGGAGGCTGGCAACACTGGCAATAGATAGGATGTTGTGCCGGACTAGGAGTCCCCAGCCTTTTTGAGCCTATGGGCACACTTGGAACTCTGAGACAATGTCATGGGTACAGCACAAAATGGCTGCCACCGGTGGCGAAGCCAGCCACAAAATGGCCGCCGCAGCCTACTTCCAGTCACCGAGTGAAGATCCTTGTGCTGTGGTGGCAGCCACTGCTGCCAAAGCGACATTTTAAAAACTTTGTTTTAAACTTGTATCTCTAATCAGAAGCCTTACTGGGCAGAAGCCCCATTCGGCCCAACCCATTTCCTAAAAACACTTTGTGGGCACCAGGAAAGGTGTTGGCAGGTGCCCCGTGATGCCCGGGACCACCACCATGTTGGGGACCTCCTTGCTGGACGAACACGGGTCCAGTCATGATGTTCCCTCTAAGCTGTGGAGTCTTGTGAGCAAAGATTCTACTTTGTGGGCGACTGGCATTAAAGCTGTGAGCGAGAGATTTGACTTCTGCATCAATTAGTTTGCTCTGGAGCCCTCCTTCCTGAGCGAAGACAAAAATGTGTGAGCCGGAGGCTAAAAAACTGTGAGCTGGCTCACACTAACTCAGCTTAGAGGGAACACTGGTCATGACATAAAAACGTCAGCTCATTTGTCTGACTCAGATAGGTGGTTCGAAGGTCTCCTGTTATTTCCTGGCTCCGTCCCACACTCTGTTTATGCTTTTGCGAGAGTGGGATAATGGTGTGTTTGCGGGGTGGGGTGGGGTGCCGTGTTTGGGGAGCCATTAAACCACGGTTGGTTGTATTGGCCACGTAGTTCTGCTGAGAGAGTGTCTGTAAGGGAAATAACCAGACAGCCAAGCGCGCGCGCGCGCACACACACAACAGAAATAAAATCAAAACATTTTTAGCAAGTTAGAAAGCTGTTTAAAACGTTGGGGGGGGGCATGCCGCGTCCTTCCTCCTTCATGATTTGTGGTTTTGTCTGCACTGCATCTTTTTTCCACCCGCCAATAAAACCAGCCACGTGCCCGAATGGTCTGCCCTGTAGCTGTCTAGAAGCTGACCTTATTCACCCATCTGTGTGAGTGACATGTCTCTGAGTGGGAGCCGCCTTCGAGATTTTTACAGATATCTGATTTAATTTGATTTATATCCCCCTCTTGCCCCCCTAAGTCTCTAAGTAGCTGACAGAAATATTTAACAGGTTGGTTTTCAAGCTGCCAACCCGTATTGATTTGAAGAAGAGAAGAAGAGATTGGTTTTATACCGCATCCTTCACTATCCGAAGGAGTCTCAGAGTGGCTGACAATCTCCTTCCCCTCCCCACAACAGACACCCTCTGAGGTAGGTGGGACTGAGAGAGCTCTTTCCAGAACTGCCCTTGAGAGAACAGCTCTGAGAGAATTTGTGACTGACCCAAGGTCACACTAGCAGCTGTATGTGGAGGAGTGGGGGATCAAACCCGGTTCTCCCAGATTAGAGTCCGTGCTTCCCTGTTCCCATGGATCTCCTGACAAAGCCCTATCTGTTACAGAAGGCTGGTCTGTTCATGAAGCAGAATGAACACAAGAAGAGCCCTGCTGGATCAGACCAGTGGTCCACCTAGTCCAGCATCCTTAGAACATAAGAGCCCTGCTGGGTCAGACCAGCGGTCCATCTAGTCCAGCATCCTAAGAACATAACAAAGAGCCCTGCTGGATCAGACCAGTGGTCCATCTAGTCCAGCATCCTAAGGACATCAGAAGAGCCATGTTGGATCAGACCAATAGTCCATCTGGTCCAATATCGTAAGAACACAAGAAGAGCCCTGCTGGATCAGACCAGTGGTCCATCTAGTCCAGCACCCTTAGAACACCAGAAGAACCCTGTTGGATCAGACCAATAGTTCATCCAGTCCAGCATCTTGTCTCACTTAGTGGCCAACCAGTTCCTCTGGAGGGCCAACAACTGGGCATAGAGGTCGAGGACTTCCCCTTGATGATGCCTCCTAGCACTGGGATTCAGAGGTTGACTTCCTCTAAATGTGGAGGTTCCCCTCAGTCACCACAGCTAGCAGCCATTGATGGACATCCTCCTTTAATCTATCTAATCCCTTGTAAAAACTGTCTGTGCCTGTAGCCATCACTACATCCTCTGGCAGCGAATCCCAAATTTTATATATAATGTGGTATAGTCCTGACAGACTTGAATGTGCTGCACTTTCCCATGTGTTTTCCCAGTCTGGCTAGGCGAACTAGCTAGGCATATGGTTGCTTCAGGACCAAAATGGGGGGAGGGTCGCATGGGGGCCGTGGATTGGTTGGTAGAAGAGCCTCTCATGTTGTGGGGTAGTAGAAAAGAGTAAGAGTCCAGTGGCACCTTAAAGACTAACAAAACTTGTGGTATGGTGGTAGTTTTTGTGAGTCACTGCTGACTTCTTCAGATACAGCTAGAATATTTATATATAGCTGTATATATAGGAAAGTGGGGAGCTGTGGTGGCTCAAGTGGTTAAGACGCTGAACTGCAGGCTGTGGAAGGTCAGTAGTTCAGCAGTTTGAGACCCGGGTGCCGCATGATGGAGTGAGCTCCCATCTCTAGTTCCAGCTCCTGCCAACCTAGCAGTTCGAAAGCAAGAAATTGCAAGTAGATAAATGGGTACCACTTCGGTGGGAAGGTAACAGCGTTCCATGCGCCTTGGTGTTTAGTCATGCCGGCCACATGACCACGGAAACGTCTTCGGACAGCGCTGGCTCTTTGGGTTTGAAACGGAGATGAGCACCGCAACCCTAGAGTCGGATTTGACTGGCTTTCGAGCAAGGGAACCTTTACCTTTACCTTTTATATAGGAAAGTGGAGTGATTTCAGATGTCAAATGACATTAGCAGGCAGATGACAATAGCAGGCACGATTGGATGAGGCGTGATACTTAGAGGGATAGTAGGCGTGGAGAAATCGCCGTTGGTAATGAGACAGGAAACCTAGGTCTCGGTTCAGTCCAGGTGGATGCATTGTTCTGAGCTTCCTTATCAGTCGCAATGCAGCAGTCTCTCTTTCCAATCTCCCTTTAAAATCCCTTTGTAAGAGATCTGCTACTCTTAGGTCAGCCAACTGAATATCATGAAAGGGTAAAAATGTTCCCTCACTGGTTTTTGACTGTTGCAGTTTCTGATATCAGACTTATGTCCGTTAATTCTTTGTCAAAGGGGCAATGTTGTGGGGTGTTTGTGTGTCTTTGAGAGGGGGCAGTGGCTGAGTGGAAGAGCCTCTGCTTCGTATGCAGGAGGTCCCAAGTTCAATCTCCGGCATCTCCAGTTAAAAAGGACCAGGCAGTAGGTGAGGTGAAGGTCTCCCCTGAGACCTTGGAGAGCCGCTGCCTATCAGAAAAGACAATATTCAAGGACCCAAGGTCTGATTCAGTATAAAGCGGCTTCTTGCGACAGTTCCATTCAGGCTACAGCTCAGTAGTAGAGCCTCTGCTTGGCAGGCAGAAGGTCCCCGGTTCAGTCCCCGTCATCTCCAGTTAAAAGGACCAGGCAGGAGGCGATGGGAAAGACCTCCGCTGGAGACCTCGGAAAGCCATTGCCCGTCAGAGTAGACAGGACTGACCTTGACGGACCCAGGTTCCGATTCAGTATAAGGCAGTGTCATATGTGTTCGCGTCTGTTGTGTACACAAGTTGTGAGTGTGAAGCTAGCTGCCCTAGAATGCACCTCCTAATTGCCTGCTTTGTTTAAAAAAAAACACAACAAACCTGCTTGGATAATTCTTTTTACAACCTGCGGGATCGAACACACCCCTCCCACCCCGGAGCAAACCCGGGCCTCGGTCCAAAAGATAAATCACTCCGATTTGTCTGCTCATCCCCCTCCACACTCGGTTCTGTGTCTCTTGGCAGTTTCTGTGTACAAATGTTGCACGGAGGTCACTGGAGTAAAGGGAGTTGTGCAAAGCCCTCCCCGTCTTGCGGAAAGATGCTTTATTCTAGCGAGGTCCTGAACTCGTGGCTGCGTTGCCTTGAGCCATCGTCGTAACTTCAGGTTTATTTATACTCGCGTATATATTTGTAATTGCAAATGAGGGTTATAAATGTAAAAATAAAAATCGAGGCCTGCGGGGAGGTGGGGTTCATGTTTTCTTCCTTAAATTTTTTTTTAAAAAATCACGGTTGCCAACTTTGGTGGCAGTGGTTAAGTGCGCGGACTCTAATCTGGGAGAACCGGGTTTGATTCCCCACTCCTCCACGTGCAGCTGCTGGATGACCTTGGGCAAGCCATAGTTCTGTCCAGAGATGTTCTCTCAAGGACAGTTCTGGAAAGAGAGCTCCACCTACCTCACAGGGTGTCTGTTGTGGGGAGGGGAAGGGAAAGAAGTTCGTAAGCTGCTCTGAGACATCGAGTGAAGGGCAGGGTATAAATCCAATCTCCTCCTCTTCTCCTTCTCCTCCTCTGTTGCCCTTACGCCCTTGTGCTTTTCACAACATCCCAATCTACAGGCCTCATGAGCGGGTGGGGACACATATCCCCATACTCTACCCCAGTCTCAGTGATAAAAGAAGCTGATGAATTACTTATATTTAGTGAAAAGTACGCAGACGGATGAGTGATTTCAGCTAACGTACTTTTATTCAGCAAGAACAAGACATTAGCCGGCTCGCAGGCCGGCTTATATGCCCCAAGGAAAACACACCCACAAACACCCAACACCTGTGAATGGTCTATCTACAGTGATTACATTACTCCTAGGTTCCCGAAAGGTAGGGAACGAGGATCCTAACAGCTATTGTGGTCTGGAGCGAAGCTCTGGTACTTTGCCTGACCACATGCGGGACCGGCCGAAACTGGATGGAGCACATGGCCGAGTCAGGACACCACATTTAGTGAGTTCTTTTTATTTTGCACATACGAATACAGGGAAGAGTATTTATTGATCATATGGTAAAATTACAGACAGGGAACGTCTAATAATATAAAATACGTAACCGAGTCGATACGACTGACTTGATACGTAACCGAGTCGATACGGTGAGTATCAGGGAAGGGGTTAGGTCGGGGGGGGGGTCCCCAACCTTTTTGAGCCTGCGGTCACGTTTGGAATTCTGACAGGGCCTGACGGTGGGCGCAGCCACAAAGTGGCTGCCACAAAATGGCAGCCTCAGGAGGCGGGGCCAGCCAGGAAACGATTGCCACGCCTTAAATTCCACAACACAGCGCAGATCCTTCTGCTGTGGTGGCAGCTGCTGCCAAAGCAACATTTTTTTAAAAAATTGTGCAGTCGATCGGATTTCTGGGCAAAAGCCCTACGTGGCCCCCCAGCCTAAAAACACTTGGTGGGCACCAGAAAAGGTGCTGGCAGGTGGCATGGTGCCCACGGGCACCATGTTGGGGAAGCCCAGGTTAGGCGTTGGCACAGGACCCAGGATCTGGGGAGGGCCAGATATTAGGAACCGCAGGGGGATCACAGCCTTCGCAGCGTCAGGCTTGGGAGTCAAATCAAATCAAATCAAATACCTTTATTGGCATACAATATTAGAAGCAATTCCCAATATTAATACAATCCAATAGAAATTATGAAATAGATAATCGTGGTAAAACCATTCCAAGGATATATCAGGCCTATAACATAACTCAAGTTATCACAAGATAGATTTGGCCATACAAAAACGCCTGAATCGTAAAATAAATTTAAATTCTAAACTTAAAATTGAGGGGTTTTTTAAAATTATAAATTAAGACTCATTAATCTGATCAGGGACATTCTTCCGTTTTATAAAACCATGAAGAAACTTGGCGGTCAGTTCAGTGATCTCCGGATCTCGTGAAGCAAGGAGATAATGTACCTTGATTCTATCCGGTTGGCCTGCTACCTAAGGGGGGCTTCTATAAATTCCACTCAAATGTCATTTAACAATTTACAATGTAAGAGTACATGCTCAACAGTTTCTGTTTCTCTTCTATTACATCCACAAAACCTGACTGAATAAGGGATTTTCTTATATCTCCCCTCAAGAATAGCAGAGGGGAGAACATTAAAACGAGCCAACAAATAAGCTCTACACATTTGCGGCGAAGTCAGGCAGAAAAAGTAATATGGTGGAGTACCAGAAGGGGGATAGGCCCATCCTACTGGGGAGCATCTTCCGGAAGGGAGTCAGGTCGTGGACAACGAAGCCCTTCCCCCCTGTGCCTTTAACAGCTGCCTAGGCAGACATTCACCAGGTGCAGTTGCCCCAGCCTGGAGCAACAGGGGGAAAACTTCACCTGATGAATGTTTGTGTACGTGGGGTGGGGGTGGGGGAGATGAATTGAGCAATGAAAGGAGTCGGTGGCATTAATAGGAGAGGAGACGGATATTCAGGGAGGGTTTTGCTTTATGAACGGGAGCGTCTTGGAGGAGAGAGGGAAATGTCTTGTGGGGTTGGGATGGCACAGGGAGCGGAAGGGTTAACATTCCAAGGAGGATATAGAGGAAGTTTACACATTCTGCAGAGCCCACTAGCTCATCTCGTGTGTTTTTTTTCTGTGCCCCCCATGTACCCTCCCCCACTTTGCCCTGTGGGACAGCAGTGTAGCCGATAAATGTTATATCATTATCTGGAGCGGTTTTAAACTATATACTTACTGATTAAATGGGTTTGTTTTTTTTACCATGGTCGTAAATTGCCCAGAGGCTGCTTGCGGGGTGGGCGATTCATAAGATTTAATTCAACGAAATAAAGGTTCAACTTCAGACCGCAGCAAGAGATCGCGTATTTAAATGCACGTCCGGATATATTTTATTTTTAGAAGCAGCTCAGCAAACTCCCTGCCTGCAGAAAGCGAGCATGTTAGCCCAGCTTCCCTGATGCACTACTTTTCTAAGTGCGAGGCGCATGCGTGTCTATGCGCGTCAGAACACAGAACATCTCGCCCGCAAACTGAAATAGGCCGACCCTGGGAAAAGCTTAATATCTTTATGCCGCCCGATGCATAAACTGGCTTTTATGGGGAGATTGAGGAGCAGGGGGAGGGGTTTTGGGGGGGACAAGTTGCCGGAACTCTCAAGAGGAAAATGAAGTTTAGTATGTTTAGCCTGGGAAAGAGAAGGCTTAGAGGGGACATGATTGCAGTCTTCAAGTACCTGAAGGGCTGTCATGTAGAAAATGGAGCGGATCTATTCTCTCTTGCTCCGGATTGCAAGACTAGGTCTACTGAGTGGAAATTACAAGGGAGTCGATACTGGCTAAATATCAGGAGAAACTTCCTCACTGTAAGGGTGGTTGAGCAGTGGAACCGTCTGCCCGGGAGACGGTGGATGCTCCTTCGCTGGACGTTTTCAAGCGGAGGCTGGACGACCATCTTTCGTGTATGTTGTAGGCACTAACTCTAAGCTGAGTTAGTGTGAGCTAGCTCATGGTTTTTTAGCCTCTGGCTCACACATTTTTGTCTCAGCTCAGGAAGGATGGCCCCAGAGCAAACTAATCTATGCAGTAGCCAAATCACTTGCTCACAACTTTAATGCCAGTAGCTCACAAAGTAGAATTTTTGCTCACAAGACTCC
>NW_015176039.1:87455-105425 GCF_001447785.1 Gekko japonicus | reverse complement strand
GTTGGACTAGATGACCTGCAAGGTCCCTTCCAACTCTAACGTTCTATGATTCTATAAGTTTTCAATCTTTATACAGAAAACTCACGAAATTTTAAACATTTTTAAAGGAATGTTGTCGCGCTTCCGGAACTCCGTTCCGGCGCATTCCCCCAGAAGAAGAAAAAAGCCCTGACGAGGAGTAATTGCATGCAGACTCGCAAAGAGTGGTGCGGCAAGTATTTTGGGAGGAAGTGCTGCAGCCGCGGTCTTGAGATCTCTCACACCATGCACGCCCGCTGCCGATCCACTTTTTGGGGAAGCAGTGGCGCGCCAGCCCGTCTGACGCCATTTCCTGTTGGGAAGCCGAACAGAGAGGAGGACTCTGGTTATACCTGGACGTTCAGAGCCAAGCTGCCACACTCTTCTGCAAAAACTAGCGTAGGTGGGAGAAACTCGCACTGACTAGGAAGGGGGACCCGCTGCTCAGAGTGTCTGCACAGTTAAGTGGCAGAGGAGAAGTGAATACATCTCTGTGGAGGCCCTTCCTTCCCTGGATAAAGGAGGCCAGGCAAGGGAGGAGCGGCAGACACTTCCCACGACATGGCATGGATTTTGCTTCCACACACGCTGAATAATTCTCCCTGAGTCCGCTTTCAGTGCACTTTAGCGGTCGTTTGCAAGTGGGTTTTGTCATTCCGCCCAGTAAAAATACAGTCGCTAAGCCCATTGAAAGTGGATCACGAGTGGATTAGTCAGCGTGTGTGAAAGCACACGACACCATATCCTCCCCATGTTAGTTTTTCAGTGTGACACTGGGGCTGGCTACACATGATGCGCAGACACGTCACAGTGTCCTGATAATCCGCTTTGGAAAGAGTAGCAGGGATGGGGGTAGGTTTTGAACAGAGGAGCAGGTTGTGGCCGGTTCTGAACCCACCCACCCCGCCACCGTTTGCAAACCTCTCCCTTACAAAGACACACACCACATTACTGGAAGACGAAAGATGGGGAGTCGTAGGTGTAAAACGGCAGGCGGTGAAACGACTAAGTCAGGGGTGTCAAAGATGCGGCCCGGGGGGCGGATGAGGCCCCTGGAGGGCTTCTATCAGGCCCGCAGTGGAACTGGCTGTCTTCTGCTTCTTCTTCCAGTTCTGCTGCTGCTACGTCATCGTAGGTTTGCAGCTTACAGATACACACCTGAACAACATACTCGAGATTGCAACAGCACAGACATTTGGATGCAGTAATTCAGAGCAAGAGGTGTCATCAGACACTGTTAAATAAACAAAGTATCGCAAGAGTGCTAATGTTTTAAGCATGTTTTTATTTTAAGTTAAAAAAACAACCCCTTTGTGTTTGCGTCCTTTATAAAGTTTATATCTCCGCTACCTGGCATTACACTTTATGGCATACATGGCCCGGCCCAACAAGGTCTCATTTATGTCAGATCCGGCCCTCATATCAAATGAGTTCGACACCCCTGCTGCTTCCCCGCCGCAAATGGCATCTCACTGGACTGTTTGGTGGCTGTTTGCCGGAGGAGACTGCAGATTCGGGCTTGTCTTTAACCGCGCAGTTCCAGCTGAAGAACAGCCTCTAAGCCTACAGTAGTGCGATATCCAACAACACATAAATCCTTCCTCCCTGTGTGAACATGAATGCAGTTAACGCAGTCAGGGACTAAAGGAGGAGAAACGTATTGCACGCTACCAGGCGATGCAGCTTCGACTCTGTCCTGAGCGAACGTTCAAAGAAACCCGGTTTTAAGCCTCGCACCTGAAAAAAACCCGGTGCAATCTCGCCGCTCGGAATTGCACTCTGAAACTACGGGGCCACGTTACCTGTGCAGGATTCGACCTGGTAGTGTCGGCAGCTTCCGGTCTAAACCAGATAGACGAAACTCCTTGCTGGAGTCAAGTCGCATCTCGGTTTCTCTTTGCTCTTTGGCTGGCGGCTCCCACCAGCATTGCCCGGGCGACCATCTGCCTTCTAGATTGTTTCCCGTTTCCTGAGGTTCGAAAGGAGGAAGAAGCAGCCTGCCTTCTTAAGTCAATCCCGTCTGTCTTGTCCTCCGGGCCTCTGCTTCCCCTTCGCGTGGCACCCGTCTTTGGGCAGTGCCTCGTTTCCCACGTGCCCCGCTGATGGTGGGCAAATCTTGTGCCTCCCCTGAAGACAGTGGCTTTCAGGCTTCTTGCAACAGGGAGGCTCTTCTCAATTGGGATTTATCCTGGCGTGGAAAGCAGGAAGAGCCCGGATGAAAGGGGGACGTCCGCGTGGCGAGGCGCTTGTTCCGACCGTGACTCACAGTTCCAGGTAGGGCTGCTTTGGGACATTCCTGGAGACCGGGGCGTGTGGCATCTATGGGGAAGGTGGAATTTGAGGAGGGGAGGGAACTCGGGAAGGATGTGGTCCACCCTCCGAAGGTGCCATTTCCTCTTGGGGGGGCCTGATCTTATTTATTTAATTTTATTTATCTAATTCATTTGTACCCCACCTTTCTCCCCAGCGGGGACCCGAGGCTGCTTACGTTGTCCCCCTCTCCTCCGTTTTATCCTCACAACAGCCCTGTGAGGTAGGTTAGGCTGAGAGAGAGTGGCCCGAGGTCACCCAGCAAGCTTCCATGGCGCGAGCAGGGATTCGAACCCGGGTCTCCCAGACAGTAGTCCGCCACTCTTAACCCACTACACCACACTGGACCTCCGTCATCCGGATATCAGTTGTAATTCCGGGAGAACTCCAGGCCCCACCTGGATGTTGGCAACTCAAAGTCCAGGGCTTTCCCTTTCATTCTGGAGAGAGAGAAGAAAAATTTGACTGCAGTTGGAAATGGCTACAGGGGAGCGTCTGTGCGGGCATTCCCTCCACACCGCTAGGGGGAGGGGGGGCAGAGAACTAAGCTCTGCTTTCAAAATGGCGTGTCGTGTGTCCCCCCCTCCCCAGCTCTTTAAAGATTTTCCTTTTCCCTGCTGAGCTGTGCTATAGCATTACGGTGCAGCTTGCCAGGGAAAGGGGGTCTGGGGGGTCGGGTTTGCAAAGTAGCTCTGTGCTACTTTTATTTATTCTATTTATCTATTTATTTGCTTTCATTTATACTTTGCCTTTCTCCCCCAGCAGGGACTCAAAGCACCTTACACGGTTCCCCTCTCCTCCATTTTGTCCTCACAACAACCCTGTGAGGTTGGTTAGACTGAGAGTGTGTGACTGGCACAAGGTCGCCCAGCGCGCTTCCATGGCAGTGTGTGTGTGGGGGGGGCAGGGATTCAAACCTGGGTCTCCCAGGTCCTAGTGCAACACTTTGCATAAAACACAGGAATCACATATCAGTTACCGGGTTTATAGCTCACTTTTCATGTTTGGCGTTTGTGGATATATAGCATTCTTGAGGGACACGTGGACGCGTGAAAGTGCCTCATATTGAATCAGACCCTTGGTCCATCAAGGCCAGTATTTTCTACCCGGACTGGCAGCGGCTCTCCGGGATCTCAGGTCGAGGTCTTTCCCATCACCTGCTGCCTGGTCCTTTTAACTGGAGATGACGGGGATTGAACCTGGGACCTTCTGTGTGCCAAGCAGAGGCTCTGCCACTGAGCTACAGCCCCACTTCATGGCTCTCCAGGGCCTCAGGCGGAGGTCTTTCCCATCACCTGCCGCCTGGTCCTTTTTACCGGAGATGTCCGGGGATTGAACCTGGGACCTCCTCACATGCAAAGCAGAGGCTCTACCACGAAGCCACAACCCCTCCTATCTAGGAGGGGTTCAGATAGGTTTTGTTGTCAGTCAGCTCACACCTTCTGCAGAGGCTAACCCAAATTTTCCATCAGGCCTCTCAAGAGCCTCCCTCTTCCAGCACACCCTATTCTCCCTGCCCTCTCAACCCCTCTGCAAGGGACTCATGACGAGGGTTGCCAGCTCCAGATTGGGAAATGCCTGGAGATTTTTGGGATGGAGCCTAAATAGGGCGGGGTTTGGGGAGGGACTTCAACAGGGTGTAATGCCCGGGAGTCCACCTTCCAAAGCGGCCATTTTCTCCAGGTGAACTGATGTTACCTGGAGGTCGCTTGTAATCCCAGATCTCTACCCATCACCGGGAGGTTTGCAACCCTACCCACAATCCACTTTTGGATCCCAGTCTACAGTTTGAAAACCACTGGATTCGGAAAAGGAGCAGCCCGTTCCTGACTTGGGGGAAATGTTGAAGTCTCTGGAACTCCCTTTTCCCTAAAGCTCAGCCTGCCCTCATTTCAGATGGACCAGCCAGCCAAGGCCTACTGTTATAGTTGAGATCAAACATTCGTTCGAATCGACATTTCATTATTCGCTCACAGCTATGAGCGCGCGAACGTTCTTATTATCCGACACTTTCTCTTAATTTGCTCCACACTTACCGGCTTTTTCATTTACAGTCTCATCTCTGCAAACTGCTGTTGGTTGTATTTGGGGCTCAGCTGGATTTAATTGCGGTGTTTCCCTTTCATTACAGTTTTTAATTTTTTTTGTAATTGCTTGCCCCTCTTGACTCCTGTGCCGCCGTTTTTATGGTTATTGGTTTCTGTTTATTCATATTGTTCATGGTGGTTGTAAGCGGTGTTTTATTGAGAATGGAGGATGGTTGCTTTAGTTATTTAACATCTTTTAAATATTTGTTGGACTATAAGGAAGGCCAAGCGCCGAAGAATAGATTCTTTTGAACTATGGTGCTGGAGAAGACTCTTGAGAGTCCCTTGGACTGCAAGAAGATCAAATCAGTCAATCCTAAAAGAAATCAACCCTGACTGTTCCCTGGAAGGCCAGATAATGAAAATGAAGCTCAAATACTTTGGCCACCAAATGAGAAGGGAGCACTCACTGGAGAAGACCCTGATGCTGGGAAAGACTGAAGGTCAAAGAAGACGGGGACGGCAAAGGATGAGATGGTTAGACAGTGTTATCGAGGCAACGAACATGAAATTAAGCAAACTCCGGAGCACGACGGAGGACAGGAGGGCCTAGCGTGATGTGGTCCACGGGGTCGCAAAGAGTTGGACTCAACTGTGCGACTGAACAACAACAGCAACAAATATTTGTACCACTCCTCTGAATGGTTTGCTGTGGCATTCAAGTGGTTTTTCTTTCTCTTTTTTCTTTTTTGCTTCTGTTACAGTATTTTGCCTGAGTAGGAATGTCCAGATGAGTCTCACCGTTTTTTGCCCTAAGCCCTGAAGGTCAACACATTTGATGCTTCTTCAGTCTTCTTGGTTTTCTGAACTTTCCTTGGGTGAACCTCCGCATTCTGAGACCCACAGAGGGGTAGAGATTAGAGCGGAGGTGTCGAACTCATTTGTTATAAGGGCTGGCTCTGACATAAATGTCACTTTGTCGGGCCAGGCCCATGTATACCATAAAATGTAATGCCAGGTACGAGAGATAGAAACTGTATAAAGGACATAGGCAAACCCAATTAAGGATATTATATTTTACTCAAAATACAAACTTGCTTTAAACATTAACGCTCTTGTAGTGTCTCCTCAAAGTATCTCCCTGAGGCCCACTCTCCCACTTCTACCGCCCTTTACTCGTTAGCACTGGGATAGTATACAGGGGCATAATGCCCAGCCTCTGTCATCTGGCAGTAAAGGTAATGACCAATTGCTCGGAGGCCAGATAGGAGCCTTGGATGGGCTGGTTCTGGCCCATGGGTGGTATGTTTGACACCCCTGGTTGTAGATCATAAGACCTTCAAAATAAGCAATGCAAGAGGGGCAGATTTCCAGGTGTGCCAGCTATCCGCCTTATAGATGCCAAATTCCTCACAGAGGAGGGAGAGCTTGTACCTGAATAAAACTTGGTCTTAAAGGTGGCACTGGACTGTTTTGGACCGGGGGGGGGGGCTCTGCAACTAACCTGGCTGCTTCTTGCTCTGACTGAGGGCTGCTGGGAGCAGGGGGTGGGGCTTGTTGCATGTGCCTGCTCCTTGGGCTCTTTACTGCCGGAGCTCTGCTCCTGTGCGCTCCTGCAGGAAATGACCCCTGCCTGTATCTGAAGAAATGTGCATGCACATGAAAGAATCAAACTTCGTTGGTCTAAAAGGTGCCCCTGGACTCAAACTTTATTCTGGAATACTTCTGAAACTTCTGAAACACAATGCAACCTCTGCAATTGCAAAGTATTTGCATTTTCCGCCCGATTCCCTTCTACCCCAGGAAGCACCAGGACACTGGGTTGCCAACTCCAGGTTGGTAATTTTCTGGAGATTTCGGGGTGGAGCCTGAAGAGTATGGGGTGAGGGGAGTGGGGTACAATGCCACCTAACCCAGCAGCCAAAGCAGCCACTTCCTCCAAACGCACGGAGTGTAGCATTCAGTTGGCAGAGGTAGATATACCTGAGCCTACAAACGGTGACGTGGTACAGCTGTTACAAAGAGAGGCCGAAAGGCCCAGTTCCTTGGGGCAAGGTGTACGCATCGCGTTACATTGCAGAAGAAAAGATGAAGGCAAAGGTGAAAGTCCAAAGAGTAAACGATCCACCCTGAGTAGAAGGGACCACTCCCAACCGTCGATAAATGGCAAACCAGGATGGTTCCTGAGCAGTGCCCGTGAACCTGTAAGGGAAAACAGTTCCTCCTTTTGTAGAAAGCTAACCTCCCGGCATCCCTTATTGCTTCCAAGTTTGACAGCGTCACATCTGCATGTGAATTCCAACTTGGCAGCTTCTCCTCGAAGTCTCCTTTGAAACTTCTTCTTTCTCTTTTTTTTTTTGGCCAGAGCAGTGCGGCTTTTAAGATCATGTACGGACATATCATTCAAGTGATTGATCTATCTTGTATTGCAAAATCCTGCAGGAAATGTGATTCATGTTCTGGATCCAGTTCTGTATAGTTAGGGTTCATTTCAGATTTATGGCAGGATCCTTGCAGGGTTGTGGTGAGTGGGCCCCCAAATGCATTCCGCCCCCTCAATAAAAATTGTTTTTAATAAGGCTCTCCCTGCTGGAGGTCTTCAGGAAGGTATTTTATGGTACCCTGTATGGTACACATCATGTCCTTCTGAGACTTCAGCTGCTTAAACAAGAACGTAAGAATAGCCCTGCTGGATCAGACCAATAGTCCGTCTGGCCCAGCATCCTGTTTCACACAGCGGCCAGCCAGTTCCTCTGGAGTGCCAACAACAGGGCATAGAGATCGAAGCTTTCATTAGGACATAAGAAGAGCCCTGCTGGATCAGACCAGTGGTCCATCTGGTCCAGCATCTTGTCTCACACGGTGACCAACCAGTTCCTCTGGAGGGCCAGCAACAGGGCATAGAGGCCAAGGCCTTCATTAGAACATAAGAAGAGCCCTGCTGGGTCAGACCAGTGGTCCACCTAGTCCAGCATCCTGTCTCACACAGTGGCCACCCAGTTCCTCTGGAGGGCCAGCAACGGCATAGAGGCTGAGGCCTTCATAAGATCATCAGAAGAGCCCTGCTGGATCAGACCAAGGATCCATCTAGTCCAGCATCCTGTCTCACACAGTGGCCAACCAGTTCCTCTGGAGGGCCAGCAACAGGGCATAGAGGCTGAGGCCTTCATAAGAATGTAAGAAGAGCCCTGCTGGATCAGAGGAGTGGTCAAACTTGCAGACGTCTGAACAGCAAATCATCATGTAATATAATAAAGATGTTTTAAGATATGCGAAGAGAAAACTAAATAACAAGCTAAGGTTATCAGGTCAACAGCTGTAAGGCAATAAATATGTCAAAATAAATTTGAGATTCTCCATTCACTCTCAGAGCCTAGAGGTCCTTTAACAGCATTTTTACTTTCTCTTTCGAGGTGGCAGCAGCGTCTGTCAGCCTAACAATCCAAATATTCCTTCTATAACATTCAGTATTCTAATATAATATAATATATAATATAAGTTTAGAACCTCGTCTGCTATTCCACTGTATGTATCTTCATCATGTTATATGTTAATTTGCTCTTCAGCCTCTGTAAGTTTAAACTCTTACCTTCCATTCCACTGTATTTGAAAAAGTCTGCCTGCACACGAAAGCTCATACCTTGAATAAACCTTTGTTGGCCTTAAAGGTGCCACAGGACTCTAAATTTGTTCTACCACTTCGGACCAACACGGCTGACCACCTGGATCTATTTGCTCAGCTTCTGAGATCTGATGAGATCATACTAGCTTCCGTCATCCAGATCAGGGATTAATTTTACCCAACGGCACCGAGTCATGTGCTTCCCGCCTTCCATGGCCTCTCGACCCCTGCTGTCTGTCTGTTCATCCTAACTCCACATGAAATGCACGTTGAGGATCCACTCCTTGCATCTGAAGAAGTGGGCAGAGGAAAACTTAAGTGGGGCTGCAAATACCGTTAATCATTACAGTTGATTCAGTGGTTTAATAATAGATTGGGTGTTGCTTGAAATACACGTCAAGAGGGTAATCATTTCAGTTATTATGTTAAGAAGGGAAAGAATATTTATTTTGTTATATTTGGCTGGGATACTGTGTTATAGAGATAAAGCTTTTGTTTTAGTTTCATACATGTATGTTACGTCTTGTTATGTCTTTTTGTGTGTTTGAACAACCAATAAATATATATATATTTTAAAAAATCATTACAGTTGACACAAGACGCCTGCTTAAGTTTATTCACTGCAACAAAGGGACACGGCCGCTTCCCTGAAAGTATTTCTCGTTTCCTAATTGGAGAGCGATTTGATTATCGCATCCCTTTTCATCCTCAACCTGACTTCCTTCTCGGCATAGCCAGGAAGTGGGCCAAACAGTTTCAGGGCAAATAGTTTTCTCCTCCTCTGTTTATGATGAAAGATTCCAACTGGATTTATTGCAGCCCATTATGCTGGCTAATCCCTATTCCCCCCCAACACACACACACCTGCGGCACGACTTGCAGCGCTTGAAACTGGGGAAAGGGCAGGGCGTGGAAGGGTTGAGTTACTGGGTTAAATGTAAAAAAAAAAAATCCTTTGGAAGCACAGAAGCTTTACGCCGTATCCCCGATCTTTTGTGTTTCCCGGTTAAGGGGGAAATGCTGTTCAAACAAATCGTAAAGATGGTCTGACTCCAATGGCATCAAGAGAAAGAAATTTTACTTGCATAGATAAAAAGCACATCTTACATGACATATTCATGTAGGGACATTTAACTTATTGGGAACAGATTAACTTCAGAAAGGTTCACTTGCTACAGTTCCAAGCCCAGGTAAGAGAGAGAAGAAAGGAGGTCCTAAATAAGGTAAAAACAGCCAAAGAGGCTCAACATCTAACCGATGAGGGAGGGGGGGGGAAGTGTACCTGAGGGAGAGAAATCTCTTAACCCCTTGGTGTAGTGGTTAAGTGCGAAGACTCTGATCTGGGAGAACCGGGTTTGATTCCCCACTCCTGCACTCGCACCTGCTGGTGTGACCTTGGGCAAGCCGTAGTTCTGTCAGAGCTGTTCTTGAAAAAGAGCCGTTTCTGTCAGAGCTCTCTCATCCCCACCTATCCCACAGGGGGTCTGTGGCGGGGAGGGGAAGGGAAAGGAGATTGTAAGCCGCTCTTGAGACTCCTTTGGGTAGTGAAGGGCGGGGTATAAATCCAATCCTCCTCCTCCTCTTCAGGATTCAAAATGATCTAGATAGGCTGGAACAGCTGAGACAAATAAAATGAATTTCAATAGAGAGAAGTGCAAAGTCCTACACTTAGGTACAAAAAATCAAAGGCACAGATATAGAATGGGAGGGACTTGGCTTGACAGCAGCACATGTGAAAGGGATCTGGGTGTTCTGGTTGATCACAAGCTAAACATGAGCCTGCAGTGCGATGTGACTGCGAAGAAAGTGAATGCAATCTTAGGATGCATTAACAGAACAGAAGCATTGTGTCCAGATCACAGGGGGTGGTCGTTCCGCTCTATTCTGCTATGGTCAGGCCTCACCCGGAGCCCTGTGTCCACTTTTGGGCACCCCATTTGAGGAAGGATGCTGACAAGCTCGAGCGTGTCCAGAAGAGGGCAACCAGGATGGTGAGAGGGTTGGAATCCAAGTCTTATGAGGAAAGGCTGAAAGAGTTGGGTATGTTTAGCCTGAGAAAGAGAAGGCTCAGAGGGAACATGATTGCAGTCTTCAAATATCTGAAGGGCTGTCATGTAGAAGATGGAGCAGATCTATTCTCTCTTGCTCCAGATTGCAAGACTAGATCTAATGGGTGGGAATTACAAGGGAGTCATTACCGGCTAAATATCAGGATAAACTTCTTAACTGTAAGAGTGGTTGAGCAGTGGAACAGTCTGCCTCAGGAGGTGGTGGATGCTCCTTCTCTGGACATTTTCAAGTGGAGGCTGGACGACCACCTTTCGTGTATGTTGTAGGGCTATCTTTCATATAGGCTCCTGCAGAGTGCAGGGGGCTGAACTAGATGACCTGCAAGGTCCCTTCCAACTCTAACATTCTATGATTCTATCTGTTTGCTTGAAGTGCTCTCTGACCCATGTCCCACCCACCCGGCGTCACTGGAAAAAGGAATGTGGTACCCAAAGGAGATGCCACTTGTGGTCATGGCAACAGCCCTCCCAGCTGCACACGCTGGCCAGTGGTTTTGGGGAAAGGGGTGCAGGTGACGCAGGCCACTGAGTATGAACAGTGGGAGGGTTTATGAGTGGGAGAAGGTGGGGGAACACAGGTGGGAGGGGTGTTAAAGTATCAGAGGGGCTGGTGGGGGACAGACGGGAGGACGTTGTGAATTGGGGGTCAGACGACAGACGGGGGGGGGGGCTCTGGGCACTGTCTACCTAAAGGTAAAGGTTCCCTTTCTCGAATCCGACTCTAGGGTTGCGGTGCTCATCTCCGTTTCAAAGCCGAAGAGCCAGCGCTGTCCGAAGACATTTCCGTGGTCATGTGGCCGGCATGACTAAACACCAAGGAGCACGGAACGCTGTTACGTTCCCTCTGAAGTGGTTCCTATTTATCTACTTGCAATTTCTTGCTTTCAAACTGCTAGGTTGGCAGGAGCTGGAACTAGAGACGGGAGCTCACTCCGTCATGCGGCACACTCGGGTCTCAAACGGCTGAACTACCGACCTTCCACAGCCTGCAGTTCAGCGTCTTAACAACTTGAGCCACCGCAGCTACCTAGGGTTCCTTAAAACCCAGGAGCAGCCACTTAACTCTTACAGATCAGAAAGATCCTAATGGTGAGTCCTCTGGGTGCAGTTTGCCCCAGTGGGCGCAGTCCCTTTTGGGAAGCAACACCGTCTTGATGCGTGCTAGAAAAAGGCTGAGGTTGGGGGCTAGCCAGAATATAAGGTACTCCCCCTTATGGTATCTCTTGGAAAAAACCTAGTCTTGCATATCATTAAATACATATATAGGGGCTTTTGTGGGTTCCCCAGTAAATCCATTGCTTCCATTGCTAGGAATCAATGGCTTTTGTTTGTATTTTGAGTAAAAAATAATATTGTTAATTGGGTTTGCCTGTGTCCTTTATAAAGTTTATATCTCCCGTACCTGGCGTTACATTTTATGGCACACATGTCCCGGCCCGACATAGTGACATTTATGTCAGATCCAGCCCTTGTAGCAAATGAGTTTGACACCTCTGTCCTAAAGCGTGTGAACTGTGCAAAAACAAAGCCCCCCCCCTCTCTATTGCAATATTTGGTTAATATAGCAGAGTTTTGCCCAGTGATAGGAGCATGATGCTGAGTGCAGTCAATAAATCTCCCAAGAAGATTTATTGCGTTTCATTTATGTCTGGGGTGGCTGTTGTGGGGGCTGTTTGTGGCTCCGTTTAATTTAATTTAATTGATGATTAGTATTATTGTCTTTATTATTACTTAAATTATTACTCTGAGCCGCGGTGGCTCAGAGGTTAAGACGCTGAGCTGCAGACCAGAACGTCGGTAGCTCAGCAGTTCGAGACCCGAGTGCCGCATGATGGAGTGAGCTCCCGTCTCTGGCCCCAGCTCCTGCCAACCTAGCAGTTTGAAAGCAAGAAATTGCAAGTAGATAAATAGGTACCGCTTCGGTGGGAAGGTAACAGCGTTCTGTTCGTCTCGGCGTCTAGTCATGCTGGCCGCATGACCACGGAAAAAGTATTTGGATAACGCTGGCTCTTCAGCTTGGAAACGGAGATGAGCCTAGAATCGGATTCGATTGGCTTTCGAGCAAGGGAAACCTTTACCTATTACTTAAAAGTACAGTTGCTTAGAGACAGACAGAAAAATAATGGCAACCCCACCAGAAAATTTTTTTGCCCCACAAGCCACAAAATCCGGGATATGGGCCAATTTCACCTGGCGTCGCCCACACACTTTTGTGCATGAGGTCTAGAAAGCTGGCTTTTGTCTGTTTAATTCTCGGGAAACTTGACGGATGTGGCCACCACCATATTCTTCGTTTCTCTGGGGTCATAACAAACGCAGCCATGCCCTAAGGAGGCCGGTTCCTGTACGGGAGGGCACTACGCCTGCCCACCGTGCCCTGATTGCTGAATGCCCCTGGCACCCGCAACACAGCTGGCGCAATTAGCGAAACCTCGTCCATCCTCTCTCTTTCTCTCACTTCACAGCTCACAGCTCCGGAGCCCCTCAGAACTTTGAGACTGATTACCCGCCTCTTAGGAAGAAAGGCAGGTCCCCGAATCTCCGCTGTCAGCCTTTGCCACCATTGATTGGAAGCGCCTTTCTCTGGTTTTGTACATCTGTAAAGGTCTATGGGCTTCATTCGGCATCAAAGCCCCGCAGAGCAGAGCTGGACAGATCCAATGTGCCGGCGATTCATTTTGCCAGCAAGGAAGCGGGGGGAGCCAAAGATCTGTTTTGTTTGCTCCCGTCGTCCTGGAGAGACCTGCGTGGTTCATTGAGCTTAGCTGGTTTTTAATGGGCCTTCTCAGCACGCCTTGCCAAAACGTGCTGCAGGCCAGGCTCGGAGCTGGCTTCTCTGTTTTCTGCCTCCTGCTGTGAGCAAGGATTCGGATCTCCGGAGAGGAGGATTGCGAGGTGTAAACTGACCTACTTTGGTTGCAGAGCCGAAATGTTCTAGGGTTGCCGTGGGGCTCACTTGCATAATGACAGGTGGGATGTACGGCAGCAAAAGAAAACCATTCCCGGTTCAGGGACCATTCTGGGTCCATTCGGAGCTAGCCGCATCAGTCCATGTCTTAGATACACCTAGACTGGACTACTGAAATATGCTGTCTTTGGGACTACCCTTGAAGAGCATTCAGAAACTGCACTTAGTGCAGAATGCTGTGGCTAGGCTGCTGGTCGGGGCCAGCTACTGGGAGCAAATAACCCTAATACGACCGCAAATTACACTGGCTACCGGTCCCCCCCACCCTCCGAGCCCAATTCAAGGCAAACAAAGGAAAGGAAGTTTACCCCCCAAAGAAAGAAACCTCCAGCCTTTGCGTAGGTGTGGAATGGCATGTACTATCTCCAATATATTGATTAGCCAATAGTCTTAGGGTCACCTTGTTAAGAATGAGACCTCCCCCTTTCTTGGTGGGAAGATTCTCCTCTACACCTGATTGGCCCTTTGCTAAACTTGCTGTATCAGTTTGTAGAAACTTCAGCTTAACTCTTTAATGACCGAAGGGATGACGCTCGCAAAACCTGACAAAACGTTGATTAGCCATCTTTTTTCTCCCTCGCAGAACTCAAAGCGGTTTGTAATATAAACGGGCATGGTTAGGATCCACCTCTCTTTTGGCAGCAGGGAACACATGTGGACAGGGCTGCCAACTCCAGGTTTGGGAATACCTGGAGATTTGAGGGTGGAGGCTGGGAGCCAAGAAGAAGAAGAAGAGAAGAAGAGATTGGATTTATACCCCGCCCTTCACTACCCAAAGGAGTCTCAGAGTGGCTTACAAACTCCTTTCCCTTCCCCTCCCCACAACAGACACCCTGTGAGGTAGGTGGGGCTGAGAGAGCTCTGACAGAAACTGCTCTTTTTCAAGAACAGCTCTTATCAGAACTATGGCTTGCCCAAGGTCATCCAGCAGCTGCAAATGGAGGAGTGGGGAATCAAACCCCGTTCTCCCAGATTAGAGTCCGTGCCCTTAACCACTACACCAAACTGGGGTTTGGGGAGGGGAGGGGCATAAGAATGCCTTATACCGAATCAGGCTATTGGTCTATCTAAATCAGTATTGTCTACCAAGACCGACAGCAGCTTTCCAAGGTCTCAGGCAGACTCTTCATTATCACTTGCTGAGGTCCTTTTAACTGGAGATGCCTGCGACTGAACCCGGGACCTTCTGCATGCTAAGCAGATGGAAGTACTTCTTCACCCAAAGTGTCATTCCCATGTAGAATTCAGTGCCGCAGGAAGTGGTGGCAGCTACAAGCATAGTCAGCTTCAAGAGGGGATTGGACAACCATATGGAGCCAGAGGTCCATCAGTGGCTATCAGCCATAAGGTATAGATGAAACACTCTGTTTGGGGCAGTGATGCTCTGTCTTCTTGTTGCTTGGGGGGCAACAGTGGGAGGGCTTCTCCAACATGGCTTCTCTTATGGTTCTTAGTAGCCCTGCTGGTGGACTTCCTGTGACACAGAGTGTTGGATGGGACAGGCCATTGGCCTGATCCAACATGGCTTCTCTTATGGTTCTTAGTAGCCCTGCTGGTGGACTTCCTGTGACACAGAGTGTTGGATGGGACAGGCCATTGGCCTGATCCAACATGGCTTCTCTTATGGTTCTTAGTAGCCCTGCTGGTGGACTTCCTGTGACACAGAGTGTTGGATGGGACAGGCCATTGGCCTGATCCAACATGGCTTCTCTTATGGTTCTTAGTAGGGTATTTTGTCATGCAGTTTGCTGTCCAAAGCAGCTATCCCCCCCCCCCGAGAAGTAGAATAAATGTTTTAAATACATGAATAATACCGGTGTAATGTGTGTAGTCCGGAGATCAGTTGTGATGCCAGGAGAACTCCACCTGAAGGCTGGCAGCCCTAGTCGCTGGAACCTGGACTCAGCTCTTCAAAAGTAGTAACGTTCCGCTTGGCCCTCCGGCCAGTGCCCCAATGCTCCGCCTTGCTATGAATCTCCTCTTCCCCCAGTCGGAAATCTCGCAGCGTCTTCTTCTCTTCCAAACTCTGAAGTGGTATGTTCCTTCCTTTTCCCCCTCAGGGAGGATGCAGATCCGAAAGAGTTCCCCACCCACCCTGGTTTCCCGGAGAAGGGAGCTCCCCAGGACGTGAAACAAATTTTCCATTCTCTTACTTTCTGGATAGGAAACCGGCCTTCTAACGAACGGGGACAGAGGAGGCTTTCTAGGAAGGCCTGAAATATCTTTCGGTTCGACTGCACGCGCACTCCCTTTTGAACAGATCGGCTCTCTCCTCGCTTTATTCCTCTATGTCTCGATGTTAAAAGAATCGCACGGGGAACTGACAGATCCTGAAGGGCAAAATGAGTGCACGGTGTGTTAGTTGTGAATTGATCTCCAGACGATAGAAATCGGTTCGCCTGGAGGAAATGGAAGGCGCCGTGGCTCAGTGGTAGAGCATCTGCTTGGCATGCAGAAGGTCCCAGGTTCAATCCCCGGCATCTCCAGTTAAATGCTTGGGTAGTAGAGGATGGGAAAGAGAGGTGCATCAGGGAAAGGCCATGGCTCAGTGGTAGACATTCTGCTTGGCATGCAGAAGGTCCCAGGTTCAATCCCCGGCATCTCCAGTTAAATGCTCGGGTAGTAGAGGATGGGAAAGAGAGATGAATCAGGGAAAGGCCATGGCTCAGTGGTAGACATTCTGCTTGGCATGCAGAAGGTCCCAGGTTCAATCCCCGGCATCTCCAGTTAAATGCTCAGGCAGTAGAGGAGGAAAAGAGAGGTGAATCAGGGAAAGGCCATGGCTCAGTGGTAGAGATTCTACTTGGCATGCAGAAGGTCCCAGGTTCAATCCCCGGCATCTCCAGTTAAATGCTCGGGTAGTAGAGGAGGAAAAGAGAGGTGAATCAGGGAAAGGCCATGGCTCAGTGGTAGAGATTCTGCTTGGCATGCAGAAGGTCCCAGGTTCAATCCCCGGCATCTACAGTTAAATGCTCGGGCTGTAGAGGATGGGAAAGAGAGGTGAATCAGGGAAAGGCCATGGCTCAATGGTAGAGCATCTGCTTGGCAGGCAGAAGGTCCCAGGTTCAATCCCCGGCTTCTCCAGTTAAAAGGACCAGGTAGGAGGTGATGTGAAAGACCTCTGCCTGAGACCCTGGAGAGCTACTGCCAGTCTGAGCAGACAATGCCGACCTTGAGGGACTGATTCTGTATAAGGCAGTTCCATGTGGCAGTTCTGTTGATTGGAGGAGCTGTAGCTCAGTGGCAGAGCCTCTGCTTGGCATGCAGAAGTTCCCAGGTTCAATCCCTGGCATCTCCAGTTAAAAAGGACCAGGCAGTAGGTGATGGGAAAGACCTCTGCCGGAGACCCTGGAAAACTGTAAAGAGGGGCTGTGGCTCAGTGGTAGAACATCTGCTTGGCATGCAGAAGGTCCCAGTTGCCTCTTGCACACAGTTCCAAGATAAGCTGATTGTACACTTGGGCTGTCCCTTTCACAACCGGTGACGTCACTGCATATTTTGCACCCTATGCAAACCGGCACCCCAAAACTCTTGCAGGGGGGAAGGAATGCACCATTGCATCATTTTTTCTTCCGAATCAGCACCGAACGCAACCGCTTGCGTCGGGAGGTTTCCATTTGCCTTTCACGCCCATCTTAGCAGACACGCCTGTTTGCTCGAACCACAGGTGTGGTAAAACAAACAAACAAAAAAAGAACTTGCCAGCGTCGGTCACTCCAGCCGGCTTCCTCCTCCAACAGAGCCGGTGCAGGTTCTTCTGGAGAAAGCTGGTTGAAAAGGCCACCGAGCGATCGTGGGATGGTTTTGCTTCTCGTTCGTTCCCACCTTCCCGTAATTACAGAGGCTCAGGAACACGGTGAGCTTTCGATCGGGTTCCTGCCAGACAATTGGCTCTGATGATGCAAACTCGGATTTCTCAGGCGTTTTCAATCCCGCCGTTTCTCCGGGGACCTCAAAGTGGGACGTTCAGTGCCTTTAACTGTAGTCGAAGAGCCGATTTCCATTCCTGATGCTGTACGGAGGTTTGAAGAGGGGGCGCGAACCACCGGCTTGTCGCCTATAGAATTTTAGCGGTGCGTCGTCTTTTCGTGGGTTTGTAAATAATTTAGGAATTTTTCTACTCTCCGTTTTGATTTACAGGGGTTACAAACAAACGACAACCACTAGAGAAGATGCAAATGGGAAAAGCTGTCAAACACAACAGTCCTGGAATGCAACGAAACCAAGCGGGGGGCGGGGGGAGGAAAAACACGTTCAGGATCAGAAATCCAATCATCAAATACTCAACATCAGTCGCACACGCACACACCCATTATTTGTCTGAGTTCTCCCAATGTTTCCTCAAAGGAGCTCAGGTTCTCCTTCCCCATTCTATCCACATAAACAATCCTGCGAGGTAGGTCAGGTTCAGAGAACAGTCGGCCTTAACAGTCACCCACGGAGATTCATGGCAGGGTAGGGATTTGAATTTAACATTCATTTAAGGAACCCTCTAACCGTTGCACCGTGTTGTTTAGTGGGGGAGAAGGGGGAGTCGGGGAATCCCAAACAGAATGTAACACATTGCGGAACTTTGGGTGGGGTCCCGTGGATCCGTTCCGCTAGCGGGAGTGTTTTCCTCCAGCAGGGGGAGCCTCCCTCTGAGGCAAGACGCGTGCTTCCCGTTGGCCTCTTCCGCTAAAGAAGAGTAACTCTTCTAGAGGAATGGAACCCATCTTACGATTCTTTGGGGGGGGGGACTCTGTAGTGGTAGGTTTAGTGGTTAAGACTCTAATCTGGGAGAACCGGGTTTGATTCCCCACTCCTCCACTCGCACCGGCTGGATGACCTTGGGCAAGCCCTAGTTCTGATAAGAGCTGTTCTTGAAAAAGAGCAGTTTCTGTCAGAGCTCTCTCAGCCCCACCTACCTCACAGGGTGTCTGTTGTGGGGTGGGGAAGGGAAAGGAGTTTGTAAGC
>NW_015176039.1:76844-86990 GCF_001447785.1 Gekko japonicus | reverse complement strand
CCTTTGGATAGTGAAGGGTGGGGTATAAATCCAATCTCTTCTTCTCTCAAGAGCAGTTCTCAAGAGAGCTCTCTCAGCCCCACCCACCTCACAGGGTGTCTGTTGTGGGGAGGGGAAGGGAAAGGAGTTTGTGAGCCACTCTGAGACTCCGAGTGAAGGATGGGGTATAAATCCAATATCCTCCTCCTCCTTCTCTTCTTCTTCTGGTACAAAACAAACAAAGGTTTGTCACGTGGAGGGGGCCGTGGTTTCCCCAAGATTTAGCTTGAGGGCTGATCCAGGACTGGAGTCCAGAGTTCCACGTCTCCTGCTTTTTGGATCAGCTGCTGTAGATCAGAAGGTTTTTTTCAGTCATGTTACATTTAGTCGGTGTTCCGTGCGCCTCGGTGTCTAGTCACGCCGGCCACATGACCACTCAGAAGGTTTTCTCAGTCACGTTACATTTATTCAATTCATTTCTACCCCGCCTTTTCCAGTGTGGCTTCTGTCATTCTCGTCTCCTCTGTTTTATCCTCACAACAACCCTGGGAGGTAGGTGAGGCTGAGAGAATGTGACCTATCCCAAGGTCAGCCAGTGAGCATCTGTGACGCAAGTGGGGATTCGAACCTGGGCCTGCCCAGATATTAGTCAAGTGTTCTTTAACCACCGCGCCACACTGCCTTTCGAGATAGAATGAAGATCTGCTTGAATGCATAGGTTTTGATTATGTGGAAGAAAGTGAGAACTTCCTACAGTGCCTTTTGCATATTGTCTGGCAATGGAAATTCACCAGTTGAAAATTCATTTAGTTGACCCACTCTAAGTACTTCAAATGAAGCCAGTTTGGTGTAGTGGTTAAGTGCATCGACTCTAATCTGGGAGAACCAGGCTTGATTCCCCGCTCCTCCTCCACATGCAGCCAGCTGGGTGGCCTTGGGTCAGGCACAGTTCTCTCAGAGCTTTCTCAGCCCTACCTACCTCACAGGGTGTTTGTTGTGGGGAAGGGGAGGGAAGGAGATTGTAAGCTACTCTGAGACTCCGAGGGTGTTTGGTGTAGTGGTTAAGTGTGCGGACTCTAATCTGGGAGAACCGGGTCTGATTCCCCACTCCTCCTCTTGCACCTGGCTGGATGACCTTGGGCAAGCCACAGTTCTGATAGCTGTTCTTGAAAAAGAACAGTTTGTGTCAGAGCTCTCTCAGCCCAACCCACCTCACAGGGTGTCTGTTGTGGGGAGGGGAAGGGAAAGGAGTTTGTAAGCCGCTCTGAGACTCTCAAGTGAAGGGGAGGGTATAAATCCAATCTCTTCTATTCCTCTTCTTCTTCTTCTTGAAACAGGACAGTATATGAGATTACCTGTCTTTTGCCTGTCCTTTTGATAGGGTTATACTGGATTCGCTCTGGTGGTTCATTTAGCACACAGAAACAAAGACTTGGAGGGTGATCCCAAGGGTCATCTAGTCCAACCCCTGGCACAATGCAGGAAATTCACGACTAACCCCCCATTTCCCCATGCTCCGTGCCCAAAGGAAGGGAAAACACCTCCATCTTAGTTATTACTCTTGCGTGTGTCTTGAGGGGCTCCTGAACATGTATCTAGTACATGTGAGTTTAATTCTCTCTCCAGAATAATTTTTTTCCTATTTTGCAATACCATTTTAAGGATTTTCTTCATTGGCCAATGTGTCCCGTCCATCACAGCTATCCAGTGTGGTGCTTTTTAGTATTTCTCCCCTCCCCCTTTCTGTTTATCCCCGCCCTTTTCCCTTTGGTGTCGTTCAAGCCAGTGGCCCCTAACATCACAGTCCAAAAAATTTCCCTTAAGGGGCAGTCTGTTTGGGGGCTGCGACTGCAAAAGCCGCCACCCTCTCTGTCTGTCTCCCTCCCTTCCTGAATCCCAGCTCAGAAACGAGAGCAGAAGAACCTCCCCAGGACTAAAACGGATTCCAGGCGCAAAGGACGTTCTGTTCCCGTCAAACTGACGGGAGTTACATCACTTTGCGTGTTTGTTTTCCCTTTTTCTCGTTCCTCACCACTGAAGCACACACACACGCACACAAAGAAGGCGGTGTGTGTGTAGGGGGGGAGCAAGCGAACATGCGCAGCGGCCAAAGATGGTGTTGTTGTTTCAGAATCCCGTCGTAATTTTTTACAAGGCGGCTATTGCTCCGTCACCTTGCGGGGGCCTGAAACTTCGCCCGGCTCGAAAACTTAGCAGGAAGTTTTCCTTTTAAAAGTTAAGCCGTTAAGAGGCCCTCAGTCTCCAGATACCAAATCAACAGGGGCAGGAAGGCGAGAGGGCTCCCAGGGCGTTTCAGGAGCTCCTCCGGGTGCATGGTTGCGCATAGGGTTGCCAGCTTCCAGGCGGAGCCTGGAGATCTCCCGGATTTAACAGCAAACTTTTGCCAGCTCCCGCCCGTGCAGCTGTGCTGGAGCGTCATGCAACGGAGGAATGACTATTGAGAAGTCACTGTCCAGTCTGAATTGTTTAGGGGAAGGTGGCTCAGCGGTTAAGATGCTGAACTGCAGCCCGGAAGGTCAGCAGTTCGGCAGTTCGAGACCCGAGTGCGGCGTGAGCTCCCGTCTCTGGTCCCAGCTCCTGCCAACCTAGCAGTTCAAAAGCAAGAAATTGCAAGTAGATAAACAGGTACCGCTTCGGTGGGAAGGTAACATTGTTCCGTGAGCCTTGGTGTCTAGCCATGCCGGCCACATCACAGAAACGTCTTTGGACAGCGCCGACTCTTCAGCTTGGAAATGGAGATGAGCACTACATCCCTAGAGTCGGATTCGACTGGCTTTTGAGCAAGGGAAACCTTTAACCTTAGCTTGTAAGTCATCGAATCATAGAATTGGAAGGGACTTCCAGGGTCATCTAGTCCAACCCCCTGTACAATGCAGGAAATTCACAAATACCTTCCCCCCCACACACCCCCAGTGACCCCCTGTTCCACGCCCAGAAGTTGACAAAAAAAGCCCTCCAGGATCTCCAACCAAACTGGCCTGGAGAAAAATTACTTCCTGACCCCAGACTGGTGATCAGCATTTCTCTGGGCGTGTAAGAAAACGCCACGAGAACTAAGCACCAATGCCCTCCTTCGCAGGATCGGAGTATTCCTTATATATCTATTATCGTCTTCGCCATCAAGTCACAGCTGACGTCTGGCGACTCCTTGGAGTTTCCAAGGCAAGAGGCGTTCAGAGGTGGTTTGCCACTGTCTGCCTCTGCGTGGTAACCCTGGTATTCCTTGGAGGTCTCCCAACCAAATGCTCGCCAGGGCTGACCCTGCTTAACTTTCGAGATCTGATGAGATCGGGATAGCCTGGGCTATCCAGGGCAGGGCCCATATTATATACATACTAAAACCCCCCCCCAAAAAAAAGAGGAGAAGAAGAAGAAGAGATTGGATTTATACCCCGCCCTTCACTACCCAAAGGTGTCTCAGAGCGGCTCACAAACTCCTTTCCCTTCCCCTCCCCACCACAGACACCCTGTGAGGTACGCGGGGCTGAGAGAGCTCTGACAGAAACGGTTCTTTTTCAAGGACAGCTCTTATCAGAACTATGGCTTTCCCAAGGCCATCCAGCCAGGTGCAAGTGGAGGAGTGGGGAATCAAACCCAGTTCTCCCAGATTAGAGTCCACGCACTCAACCACTAAACCAAACTGGCTCATAATTGTGACTCATATGCTAATGTAAGACAACTCCCTCTTTTTATGGCATTTTTAATCTTGCATTTGAGTAGATCCCGATTCAGCGGAGACCCGATATAATAATGGCCGCCGTGCTGCTGTGCCCCACCGGTTCCTTATTGCAGTCTTTCATTGCCGGTATTAATTTCCCTGCTTTATTTATCTTACAAGTCATAACTTCCCCGCTGGTAATTCCATTCAGGGGGATCTGCAATCTAGCGTAATGAAAGTTAAACACGAGGAGCGTGTCGGGAGTCTAGTCATCGTAGAGAGTCATTGCGGTTCCATGACCAATTTTCCCGATGCTTATCGTTATAATTCCCACTGGGATCTTTATAATTCCACCGAATGTGTGGAATACCTGCTCCTTCTCTTTTGATGTGCACAGCGTTGCTTCTTCCTGGGATGCTTTTGAGCTAAACAACAACAACAAAAAAAGGCTTTTCAAGGAAGAAAGGAGGGATTTTCGTCTAAAAACACAGCGGCGCAAACAGAAAAGGCCCGAGGTCGTCGGGATTTCCTCCAAATGCTTTCCCTGCCTCTGAGCAAGCTCCGTAAGGAGATTCCTGGAAAGGGGGAAGGATGTATTTCCAGTTTCTTAAATTAAATAAGAAGAGAGCAGCAAGATTCCGGGAGGAGGGGTTAATTGCTAGGTACAAGTATGCACAGAGATGGCAGATTTCTTTCGCTGTTCATGTTAATTCTGGAGAACTTGATGGCTCTCTGTGGGTTTTTCCCCCTGTTGTCCCAGCCTTCCAATCCCCCAGTTTAATCTGGGAGATCATAGTGTGGTTTGTTTGTTTGTTTAATTGGGGCTTCCCGCAAAGGGGTCCTACAGTGTCTCTGAGATCCCCACAATAGGCTAGGCTCCAAGAGATCTTGGCCGATTCAGCATTGGCTCTTCCCTCTGTTACTTTAGCAAACCCACGTTGGAGCAGAAATTCCCCTCTGCATTGCATGCTGCTTTTGCTTCCTTTGAGCATCGGATTTTATGATAGCCTCCGCACTCCACGCCGCTTTCGCTTTCTTCGAGCATCAGACTTTATGGTAGCCTTCACACGCCACGCCACTTTCACTTCCTTTGAGCATCGAACTTTACGGTAGCCTACACATGTCATGCTGCTTTTGCTTCCTTTGATCGTTGGATTTTACGGTAGCCTCCACACGTCATGCTGCTTTCGCTTCCTTTGAGCGTCGGACTTTACGGTAGCCTCCACACGCCACGCCGCTTTCGCTTCCTTTGATCGTTGGATTTTATAGTAGCCTCCACACGCCACGCTGCTTTCGCTTCCTTTGATCATTGTTTTTTACGGTAGCCTCCAAGTGCCATGCTGCTTTCGCTTCCTTTGATCGTTGGATTTTGCGGTAGCCTCCAAGTGCCATGCTGCTTTTGCTTCCTTTGATCATCGGGTTTTACGGTAGCCTCCACGCGCCACGCCGCTTTCACTTCCTTTGATCGTTGGATTTTATGGTAGCCTCCACACGCCACGCTGCTTTCGCTTCCTTTGATCATTGTTTTTTACGGTAGCCTCCAAGTGCCATGCTGCTTTCGCTTCCTTTGATTGTTGTTTTTTACGGTAGCCTCCAAGTGCCACGCTGCTTTCGCTTCCTTTGATCGTTGGATTTTGCGGTAGCCTCCAAGCGCCATGCTGCTTTCGCTTCCTTTGATCATCGGGTTTTACAGTAGCCTCCATGCGCCACGCCGCTTTCGCTTCCCTTGATCATTGGATTTTATGGTACCGTCTGCATAAATTTATGGCTTCTAAATTTATGGCTTTTTGATGGCCATTCAGGGGTATCTTTGCAGTCAGTGCGGCGTTGCCCCCTTGGGTATTTGAATGTGGTTTTGAGCTGCACTTTCCCCTCCCCGTTGAGAAAACGTGGAGCGAATGCCAGGTGCAGAATCGCCCCTTGTTACGGGAATTTCAGAAGGGACAAACTAGAGATCCACAGGAAGGTGGCGCGAAGGAGAGAGAGAGAGGACAATGGATCGGAAGCAGAATAGAAGTGTGGCTTGTAGGGTTCCCAGCTATGGGTTGGGAAATTCCTGGAGGTTTGGGGTGGGGGGTGGGGCTTGGGGAGGGGAGGATTTGGGGGGAGGGGAGAGCTCAGCAGGGCGTAAGGCCACAGAGTCCACCCTCCAAAGCAGTCCTCCGAGGGAATCGATATCTGTCGCCTGGAAAGAATGTTGCTGTTCTGGGAGATCTCCGGGCCCCACCTGGAGGCTGGCAACCCTGCTAGCTGGGCCTCGGCTTATTCCTAAGACCTTGAGTTGTCAACCTCGTAGTGAGCTCAGGTGGATCACAGCCTGACCTCATCCACAAACACACGACGTAGCCTCTAAACAACCCATTTCCCTCACACTCTCGGTTCCCTGCCGGGAATATGGGGATAATAGTGGCCCGACCTCCCCATAAGGTTTGTTCCAACATGCATGAGGCGGATCTGAGCCTTCGTTTCATTTGTAGCTTCTTGCGCCAACGTGCAGGAGTCTCCCTTCTGTCCAAATTGCTCCAAACTGTTTAAGAAACAAACCGTCAGCATGGCCTCATGGGCCTTGGGTCCTCCAGGTATTACCCCCAGCAGGAAATGTACTGATCAGCTGGTTGAGAATCTATGAGTGCCGAAGGCCGATTGTCTTTTGCTGGGTCGGTGGCTTAATTTAATTTGCAAGGGGCTGTATATGGGTTCGGCATGCAGAATTTGAGTCATTTTGGGGTATTTTCTTTCCAAGATACAGAGAATTCAAGGTTGGAAAGGGAAAGGGGGCTTGAAAGGGCTACTAGATCCCACTCCCAGAATTACTGGCTTTGTCTGTGCTAAGTTTTGCTAGAGTGAAGGGGAGAATTTCTTTCAGTTTGCTCTTCAGCACCACCACAGCAAGTGGCCACAGGGTGGTACTGCAGGTAGCAATTTAGCAGGAAACACACAGTGGGGAGGGTAGGGGACTGGTCCTGTAAGACCTCAGTCAGACCTTTTTTTTAAAAAAAAAAATCAGCTTACAAACACACAAAAATACGAACATAAAACATAAAGTACAATCATCTACAATAATCTAAATTATATATAGAACATGAGCATAGAACATAAACACAATCATATAGACCATAAATCATCAACTACAATCATCTAAATTATCTATATAGAACTTATATTTACTTTTGATACTTCACTTCCATTTAAATGTCTTTATTCTATCTTTTCCGTCCGTCTTCATTTCTAATAAAAATTTTATTGCAAATATACGTTGATTCTTTCCTTTTCTGATTTTCTATTTCAGTTTAAATTTATTCTTGATTTTCAGCTATATCATTGAAAAATACTTTCCATTCCATACTTTCCATACTTTTCCTTGAAATTCTTGAAGTTGATCTGTTGTGTACATAAGATGTTAATTTTGACATTATCACATATTCATTTAATTTAAGTCTTCCATTCCTTCAGATCTGCCTTCCGTTTTGTTACAAAAATTACTGTAGCCGTCGTCACCAAATATTTAAATAATTCACTATGTGTTTTAGTAATATTGCTTGGTAGGATATTTAGTGACATGGCTTTAGGATCCATCACGAGTTTAAATTGTAGTATCTTTTGCATTTCTTCGTGTATCTCTTTCCAATATCTTCTTGCGTGTCCACCGTCAGAGCAACTTCTTGCAGAGGTACAATGTAACCTGATTTCAAATGACACGTCTTGTTTTGCCTGCCTTGGTAGTCTGCCTGCTTTGCAGCCAGATTAGCTGCCTGGCCACTTTAGACCTAGTGGATTAGCTACCTGGCCACCCTGCACCTAGCAGGTTAGCTTCCTGGCCGTCCTGGACCTAGCAGATTAGCTGTCTGGCCACCCTGGATTTAGTGGATTAGCTGCCTGGCCACCCTAGATTTAGTGGATTAACTGCCTGGCCATCCTGGACCTAGCAGATTAGCTTCCTGGCCACCCTGCACCTAGCAGGTTAGCTGCCTGGCCGTCCTGGACCTAGCAGATTAGCTGCCTGGCCACCCTGGATTTAGTGGATTAGCTGCCTGGCCACCCTGTACCTAGCAGGTTAGCTTCCTGGCCGTCCTGGACCTAGCAGAATTAGCTACCTGGCCACCCTGCATCTAGCAGATCAGCTACCTGGCCACCGTGAACCAGGAAGCAATCACACAAGGTGTGTTACGATAACAAGCAGTTCCATTTTCAGGCGCTAAAGCAGCTTTGGACTTCCAGGTCTTTACGTATTTCCCTCAATGGGCTGGAACGTTTGAGTGGAACATCTCTTGTTTTTCGATGCTTTACTTCACGCGGCTTTCCCAAGAAAGACCTTACAGTCCCCCGTGGACCTCCCGCACTCCATTCTGAAAATTTCCCCATCAGACGCCACTCGTAGCAGGCTAATTCTGTTCACCCTTGCAAGCCAGGGTGTGGCGTTTACCTGTTGCCTTCATTAGTTCCGTGTGTTCCCTCTCCCGCCTCCTCACTTGCGTCGAAAGCGGAGGACGGAGGCCAATGAATGCCGCTCATAAACGTGGCGGCCAGGAATGTTACTGGCATCGCTCAGAATCAATCACTGTCCCTTTTTAAACATTTTCAGGCGCAGATGTTCACCTGGCGAGGAGGCTGCCCAGTGCCAAAGGAGTGCTCTGAAAAGACGCTGGCTGCGACGCAGAGAGGCGCCATTTCCCCACGGATCTGCAGAGCCTGAGTTTTATCTCATGGTCGGAGCGTTGGTTAAACCTGGGAGTTCTGCAGGGAGAAGGAAAAGAGGAGGCGCGCAGACGACAACTCTCCTACGAGAAACGCGGCAGAGAGCGGTTTGGAACAGGCAGCCAGTCTCGGCGTTTACTGGTGAGTGAGGCCCAGGATTGTCGCCTTCCACACTGGGGAAGTCGATCCCGGGACCAATGCTCCCTCTAAGCTGCGGAGTCTTGTGAGCAGAAATTCTACTTTGTGAGCCGCTGGCATTAAAATTGTGCGCAAGCCATTTGGCTACTGCATAAATTAGTGTGCTCTGGAGCCATCCTTCCTGAGCTAAGACAAAAATGTGTGAGCCGGAGGCTAAAAAAATGTGAGCTAGCTCACACTAACTCAGCTTAGAGGGAACACTGCCCGGGACCGCAGCTTGCTAGACTCCTGAGGGGGAATAGATTTGGGAACCTGAGCCAGCCGGGAACCATCCGCCAAAGAATTTCATAGAATCCTAGAATCACAGAGTTGGGAGGGGCTGTAGAGGCCATCTAGTCCAACCCCCTGCTCAGTGCAGGATCAGCCTGGAGCATCCCTGAGAAGGGTTTGTCCAGCCCCTGCTTAAAGACTGCCAGGGAGGAGGGGGAGCTCACCATTTCCTTAGGCAGCGGATTCCACTGTTGCACAACTCCGACTGTCAAAAAGTTTCCAGTAATATCCAAACATGACCTTCTCGCCCTGTATTTAAACCCCTTCTTGCGAGTCCTCTCCTCTGCTGCCAGCAGGAACCGCTCCCGGCCCTCCTCTAAGGGACAGCCCTTCAGATACTTCAAGAGAGCAGTCATGTCCCTCCTCAGCCTTCTCCAGACTGAACACTCCCAAGTCTCTCCGCCTTTCCTCGCAGGGCTTGGTGGTCTCCAGACCCCTGATCGTCCTCGTCACTCTCCTCTGCACCCGCTCCACTCTGTCCACATCCTTTTGGAAGCGAGGCCTCCAGAACTGCACACAATACCCCAGGTGCTCTTAATCCCTTTTGCAGGTATTTCTGAAATGTCCGTGTGAGCCTTTGGCAAGAGCCCAAAAGAGTCTTGTTTCAAGCGACACCTGGAAGCAATACCACTAAGTCGGCCAGAGGCTCAAGCCGGGGCTGGTGTCAACATATGCCAACACGGGGCCCATCGCCACGGGCCCACACGTCCACACCCCTTGCCTACCGACTGCCTCTCCCTCCCCCACTTGCTCACAGGCACGGCAGTACCCCGTGCTCCCAGCTAAATGCGCTGCCCAGCATTAGTTAGGGGAGAGCGCGCATGTGGTGCGTGGCAGCCACGCTCCCGGCAGCATCTCCAACTACACGCACCGCCTATTGCCATCAGGCAAACAGCGTGCAGGCAGCCGTGGGCGGCCATGAGTGCAGGTGGCGGGAAGGCCCAGAAGCAGGGGAGGGACACACAGGGAGATGTGGGGGCACCGGGGGTGGGTGGGAAAGGGAGGTGCAACCAGTGTGGGGGGGTCTGATGCCCATGGAAAGCCCCCTGCCCCCGAAACCCCAGTGGTGTTGGAATAATTGTCTCCTTCCAGAACCTTCTCTGTGAGCCGGAATGAAGTTAATGCCACGCGAGAGTCACCCTACAATTTCCCAGCCACACTGACACACGCGCGTCAGCTAGAAGAGGAAGGAATCGCGCTCATCCGTTTGGAATGCTTCGGGAGTCCCGTCCAAGAGGCTGGCGGTTTGAATCCCTTGGTGATTAATCTCAGAGTCACCCTGTCAGAATGTGGGCAGTCGCCGTTCCCATGAGCCCGGGGGGGGG
>NW_015176039.1:73382-76703 GCF_001447785.1 Gekko japonicus | reverse complement strand
GGGCACGACAGATGGCTTCTCACCGGGGACGCCCGACCACAGGAATGTCCCTATCGGGAAAGGGCAGGAAATGCCCAGCTGCGACACAAAGACCTTGGCATTCTTTTTGCTCTTTGCAGGTTGTGAGATAAGGAGGGAAGTCAAGGAACGGAGCTCTTTGGAGCAACACGGGGAGCCGGCCGCTGCCCAGGCCTCCATCCTCTGAAGGGACACGCGAACCAAAAGTTACAGGCTTTCGCAGGTGATCGGTGGGCGTCCAGTTGAGGCTGAAGATCAAGAGCGTCCCCTTGGCGAGAGCCCGTTGAGCACGGAACCGAAATGCAGAGCTGAACTCCTCTGCATTGGAGTCACTGGCAATGGTGACCTGGAATCCTGGAATCCCAGGATACGAACATCTGGTGTCGTTCTTGTGGCTGCTTGGGAGTTTGTCCCACCAAGAGAGGAGGGGCCATGGCCCAGTGGTAGAGCGTCTGCCTGGCAGGCAGGAGGCTCCTGGTTCAGTCCCTGGAATCGCCAGCAAAAAGGTAGAACGGCGAGTCCTGAGTCCAGTGTCACCTTACAGGGCAACAAGATCTGCAGGGAATGAGCTTTCGAGAGAGTCAGAGCTTCTTCTCAGAGCCAGTTTGGTGTAGTGGTTAGGAGCACGGGTTTGATTCCCCACTCCTCCACTTGCAGCTGCTGGGGTGACCTTGGGTCAGTCACAAGTTCTTTCAGAGCTGTTCTCTCAAGGGCAGTCCTCGAGAGAGCTCTCTCAGCCCCACCTACCTCACAGGGTGTCTGTAGTGGGGAGGGGAAGGCAAAGGAGCTCGTAAGCCGCTCTGAGACTGGAGAGGAGACGACTGAGAGGTGATATGATCACCATCTTGAAGTACTTGAAGGGCTGTCATAGACAGGATGGTGTGGAGTTGTTTTCTGTTGCCCCAGAAGGTCGGACCAGAATCAACGAGTTGAAATTAAATCAGAAGAGTTTTCAGCTAAACATTAGGAAGAACTTCCTGACAGAGCGGTTCCTCAGTGGAACAGGCTTCCTCGAGAGGTGGTGGGCTCTCCTTCTCTGGAGGTTTTCAAACAGAGGCTAGACGGCCATCTGACAGCAATGCTGATCCTGTGAACTGAGGCAGATGAGGAGATGGAGGGCAGGAAGGGTCACCTCAATGCTTAGTTGTCGTGGCCCTTTCTTACATGCCCAGGGAAATGCCGGTCGCCACTCTGGGGTCAGGGAGCAATTTTTCTCCAGGCCAGTTTGGCCGGGGATCCTGTTTGGTTTTTTTTTTGCCAACTTCTGGGCACGGAGCAGGGGTCACTGGAGGTGTATGTGGAAGGGGAGGTATTTGTGGATTTCCTGCCTTGTGCAGGGGGTTGGACTAGATGACCCTGGAGGTCCCTTCCAGCTCTATGATTCTATGATAATGATCCTTTGGGTAGTGAAGGGTGGGGTATAGAAGAGGAGAAGAAGAGATTGGATTTATACCCCGGCCCTTCACTACCCAAAGGTGTCTTGGAGCGGCTTACAAACTCCTTTCCCTTCCCCTCCCCACAACAGACACCCTGTGAGGTAGGTATAAATCCAATCTCCTCCTCTTTCTCCTCTTCTTCCTCCCCTTCCCCTCCTCCTCCTCCTCCTCCTCTTCAGTCAGAGAGTGGGAGGGATGTTGCAAAGAAAGGGGTTTGTTTGTTTTTTTAACTGTGCAAGTTTTTTAATGAGGTTGATGGCTTTCCACTAGTGATAACGTTGTGGGCAATGCAAAAGACCTCTGCCTGACCTCCATCAGAGAAGACCACCTTTATGGTAACAGCGACCCAACTCAGTGTGAGCGTCACATGTGTATTCCAGCCCTGTTAGGAAATAACAGGAAACTGATTTTACCATAATCAGGGGTCATTTCCTGCAGGAGCGCACAGGAGCGGAGTTCCGGCAGTAAAGAGCCCAGGGGGTGGGCGCACGCAACAAGCCCCACCCCCTGCTCCCAGCAGCCCTCAGTCAGAGCAAGAAGCAGCCAGGTAAGTGGCAGAGCCCCCCCCCCGGTCCAAAACAGTCCAGTGGCACCTTTAAGACCAAGTCTTATTCAGGTACAAGCTCTCCCTCCTCTGTGAGGACAGATCTGCATGTTCCCCGCCCCGCCCCCCCCATAGCTAGCCATCCAAAACAGTCCAGTGGAGCCTGAGCAGTGGGTGTTGCCTTCTAACGTATGCAAATAAGTTATGCTAATGAGTTATGCTAATGAGCTCCTGCACCTCTTGTTCTATGAAATGACCCCTGACCATAATGATCAGCGTGCAGATTTCTCTGGGATGTCTGCCCCGGGCACCCGTAGAATGCTGAGCGGGGCAGACCAGCGGAGCGCAGAGGTGTCTCATCTCACCTCCCAGCCTTTCTGCTCCTCACTCCCGTCTCCTCTCTCACCCTTCTTGACTCTTTATGCAAATAGTCCCGTGTTGTGCGGGCTGCCCAGCAAGCAAGAGGGACCACATTCTCACAGATACCGTGACCGCTTGGGAGCCACAGTTCGGCTACGTTTGCATCGTGCGCGTCCGTTGAACCGGCCGGGTCATTCCTCACGCTTCCCTCCTGGCCTCCCTTCTTTTCATCAGTGGCGTCATGAGGGAGATGCTTTTTATAGGACTCCGACTTCCCCATTCTTGATTGTCAGACTCCACCACACAGAAGGGAAAAAAGTAACCAACACGTTAGCTGGCTGACTCTCTCTCTCTTTCTCTCTCTAGGTCAAGCCAAGGACTATCTCCGCAGTAAGAGGAAGTCTGTCTGGAGCTCTCTCAGGAAGCTGGTTTCATGTGGTGGTTTAGATTTAAGTACCTGATGTCTAGCACCATTTGAAATCAGTGTTCTTGGGGGGAGAATGGCGGCTTTCCCCATCAGCACAGGAAACCAGATGGAAGGGGGCTTTCGGGTAAACATTTGTACGACGGTCACGTTAAAAATGGAGCCCGTGCAAAGCCGAAACACCAGAACCTGGTTTGTTTAGCTGATTCCTATTCGACGATTCCATATTGTTAGTGCTAAAGTGTGTTGTTCAAGTGTCTTGACAAGCTGCATTTCTTACCACGGGGTGCCTTTTTCCCTGCTAAACTTTGTTTCTTACTGCGGGGGGCCTACTTTCTTTGGTGAGGAATAAAGCGTGGGGGGGGGTGTCATCAGACGACGACAGAGGAACCTGTTTAGAAGAGATCAGCCTGAACCCAGGCATTTTGTGTCTAAATAGATCCATGCCTTATTGTGCAGCTGTCCGCAAGCATCTACGTTATACGCATGAGAAAAACCTCATCCTCAAGTTGCAAGTCAAAGGCATGGTCAAAAGGGAA
>NW_015176039.1:63257-73082 GCF_001447785.1 Gekko japonicus | reverse complement strand
GGGGCTACTGTAAGCTCTTGGAGGATTGGCTACATTAGGGTGTGTGTGGCCTAATATGCAAAGGAGCTCCTGCTACAAAAAGAGCCCTGCACTAAAAGGATTACTGTAGCACCTTAAAGACTAACACCATTTATTCCATGAAGATAGATTCCGGTGGGGTCGCCGTGTTGGTCTGAAGTAGCAGAAGAAAGTGTGAGTCCGGCGGCACCTTTAAGACCAACAAAGTTTTATTCCTGGCATACGCTTCCGCCTGCAAGCGCACGCCTTCAGATACAGTGACACAGAAATAAAACTTTGTGGGTCTTCAAGGTGCCCTGGACTCGAACTTTGTTCTACCGTTTTATTCCAGTGTGAAACTTTCGCAAGTCAGATCCGACTTCCTCTTGACAAACCAGAACACGCCGCAATGCTTCAAAGCGCACGCAACTGCAAGTGGGTGAAGGGACTCCACAGCGGGCTTTTGTCCGTTACGTGCGTCAGCCTGTTAAGATGTGGAAGGGCTTCATTGGACTAGAGAGCCAGTTTGGTGTAGTGGTTAGGAGTGCGTGGGCTCTAATCCGGGAGGACCGGGTTTGATTCCCCCACTCCTCCACATGCAGCTGCTGGTGTGACCTTGGGCCAGTCACGAGTTCTCTCAGAGCTGTTCCCTCAGGAGCAATCCTTGAAAGAGCTCTCTCAGCCCCACTTACCCTCACAGGGTGTCTGTTGTGGGGAAGTGAAGAGAAAGGAGCTCGTAAGCGGCTCTGAGACTCCTTTGTGTAGTGAAGGGTGGGGTAGAAATCCAATCCAGGTGAGGGTAAGGGGGCTTTACTGTGTTCCAAATCAGTCCCTTCCTGCAGTGAGGGTAGTGTCTGATTTGTGTGGCACAACTCGGCCATCTCAGTGAGGTGCTGACCCACGACTGTGGCCGGAACACCTCGTGGAGAAGCGTTTGCAACGCTTGGAGATTTCCGTCAGTCTGTCCCATTTTCTCCTGCGGCTCGGAATCCGCTCTGTGTCTCCTGCCACCCCATAAACAAGCTTCGGTTTTCTCCTATCTGTTAAAAACAGAAAGAGCAAGGGAAGAGACATTGGCTTCTCTTACGTTCTTATGGCCCCACTGGTGGGCCTCCTGAGGGCACCTGGGTTTTGGCCACTGTGTGACACAGTGTTGGACTGGAGGGGCTATTGGCCTGATCCAACACTGGCTTCTCTTACGTTCTTAATTCAAGATGCAAATACTGCAGTGAGTGTTAGCTAGTGGGTATCAGTGCAGAGCTGACTGTTCCTTGCAGGCAGTCCACTTTTTGTTTGTTCTGGAGATACTGTCTTGCACTAGGAGATAACTGCAAGCCCACACACAAAGCCCCCTGGGTGCTGATAAAATTCGACGAGATTCCCAATCGCGTGTTGCAAACTCGCCGCCGTCTCTTTGCCTCCCTGCAGGCAGTCCACTTTTTGTTTGTTCTGGCGATACTGTCTTGCACTAGGACATAACCGCAGCCCACACACAAAGCCCCCGGGTGCTGATAAAATTAGACGAGATTCCCAATCGCGTGTCGCAAACTCGCCGCCGTCTCTTTGCCTCCCCGTAACCCCCTTTAGAGGATGACTGATTTCTTCTGGTGTTCAGAGTCCATTCCTCTTTCTAGCACCATTTGAAATCGGTTATAGTGATGGGGGAGTATCGCCGGGCCTAAGTCTACGGAGCACCGTTACCAAGATACAGCAAAAAGAAAAAAACAAGCCGTCAAGGAGAATCCCCATTGGACAAAAGAACATCTTACCATCATAAAGTGTGTGTGTGTGTGTGTGTTTCAGTAGTTAGAGGACTAGTGATGCTAACCCTGGGTTTCTTCGTGATGGACTAAGGCTAGACTGGAGCCATGCCGTTTCAGGGTGGGCAACTTTACAGAGTTCTTGTGACTCCAATGCAATAAAAGGTGTGATGCACTATGTAAATCAGCAGCATAATTGGAATCACAGCGTCCAGGAAGCCCTCAAGCAGGGTCACAGAATTTTATTCCCTCCCCCCCCCTCCCCGATTATCCGGTGGTCTATAGCTCCTGAACGTGGAGGTTCTATTTAGTCATCACTAGCTTCATCGCCCGTGTCATTTGATTCCCTTTCAAAGCATTCTAAGACAGCGGCCATTACATTATATTCTCTGGTTCCGTGTCTGGGAAGGAACTGAGCCAGAGAGCCTTTTTTTTGTATCTCCCATCCAAAGAACATGCTTGTAGAATAGCCCGCCCGGTCTGTAACCTTTTGGGAGAGGCCATCACCTTGAAAGAGAACCGCAGCGGAGAAATGCATTCAAATAGATTCTACCTTTAAAGCCCTACATGGCCAGGGTCCGACTTACCTGAGGGACCGCATTTCCCCATATATTCCCCAAAGAGCACTTTGGTTGGGGTCACAACACCGGCTGGTGACTCCGGGCCCTAAGGAGGCCAAGCTTGCTGCAACGAGGGCCAGGGCCTTTTCAGTGGCGGCTCCACACTGGTGGAATGAGCTCCCGGAGGAGATCAGGGCCCTGCGGGACCTTGTGCAGTTCTGCAGGGCCTGCAAGACGGAGCTCTTCCGCCAGGCTTATGAGTAGGAGCCGCCACGGCCACTTACACCACCGCGCCTTTATAGAGAGAGACCGCTGGAGGGGTTGGGCAACAACTTTCACCACCCCAGCCTTCCCCCCCGCTACGCAAGATGTTGGGAGTTTATATGTGCATCCGTAGAATTGATTTTAATTTGTTTTAATTTGTATTTTGTATTATGTAATTTTGTATACTGAACGCACTTGGTGCCTTATGTGAGCCGCCCTGAGCCCGTTCGCGGGGAGAGCGGGGTGTAAATGTAATAAAATAAATAAATAAATAAATACAGTACCGGTGGCCAGTAAGGAACAATCGTGAAACGCCTCCCCCCCAAAAAAAAGCCCTGTAAAAACACTAATAGTGGTCACTCACCCCCCCACCCCAAAAGGCACCATTTTGCTGCTAAGCAGACATTAAAGAGGTATGTCCCAACCAATGGCTCCCTCTTAAGCTGTGGAGTCTTGTGAGCAAAAATTCTACTTTGTGAGCTCCTGGCATTAAAGTCGTGAGCGAGCGATTTGGCCACTGCGTCAATCAGTTTGCTCTGGGCCCTCCTTCCTGAGCTGAGACAAAAATGTGTGAGCCGGAGGCTAAAGAACTGTGGAGCTCGCTCACACTCAGCTTAGAGGGAACAGTGGTCCCAACACTTCTAACAAATGCCTATTTTTTTTAGAAAAAGGCTTATAAAAACAGTACTCCTGGCTGCCTTTTTCTGACACCTGGAAGTGAGGGAACGTTGCATCTCTCCTTTGGGGAGCCTCTCCTAGAAAGGAGGAGCCATTAAAAAGTTCACAAATGTGCCACACAAAACCTGACGCCTAACCTGCCCGTAATGCAGAAAGGTCCGGTAGTGTCTCTGTGTACAACGCTGTCAAGTCGCAGCTGACTGGGGGCAACCCGAGAAAGAGGGTCTTCAAGGCAAGAGACGTTCAGAGGTGGCTTGCCATTGCCTGCCTCCGTAGAGTTTTCCTTGGCGGTCTCCTTTCCAAGGATCAAACCTGTTTAGCTCTTGATGAGGTTGGGCTATACCACGTCACTTTCCCTCCTGGCCTTAATCGTGCAGGAGACTGAATCCTTTGAGGGTGTGCTGCCCTCTAGTGCTTGGATGCAGTATCTGCACGATGTGCTTCCCTCACTATTAGCTGTCTAACAAATTCTGGTGTCCCCCAGTATAAGGAGGTCTGCTCCAAATATCTTGAGCCTGTTGCAAAACCAAGTCCCGATATGACGGAATCTGATTGTATAAACTACATGCTGTCAGATGGAAATCAGTTCACCTCTAAGGCTGTTGCCAAATTCTGCACCGTTTGCTGCTGTATTCAAAAAGCCCTGCTTAATCGTAAACAACGTTCCGTGCGCCTTGGTGTTTAGTCATGCCGGCCACATGACCACGGAAACGTCTTCGGACAGCGCTGGCTCTTCAGCTTTGAAACGGAGATGAGCACCGCAACCCTAGAGTCGGATTCGACTGGCTTTCGAACAAGGGAACCTTTACCTTCACCTTTAATCGTGTCTTAATCTTAAACTGATCTCTCGACTCATATTTTATGCAATTTTGATTTGGTTGTTTCTTTATGCATTCTTATACATTTTGTGTACTTTTTAAGTCGTTTTTTTTTTTATAACGGCGTGTTTCCGTTGACTTACTGGCTTGATGCCGTAATAAACTATTTATAATTTAGAGTCCAGTGGCACCTTTAAGGCCAACAAAGGTTTATTTAAGGGTATGAGCGTTCGTGTGCAAGGCACACTTTTTCAAATACGTTGGAGTGGAAGGTAAGGTTCAAACGTATAGACCGAGCAAATGAACACGTAAGATGATGAAGATGCTTTAAGATATGCAAAGACAAAACTAAACCGTGAGCTGTTTGTGTTTTTTAAGGACAGACGCTGCAGCCACAGCACTGAGGCACACCTAAGAACAGTGGGCTGAAATAACGGCACAAAAAGGGGTTATCAAACTGGCCCCTCCAAAACACATAACAGCACTTCATGTACAAATTTGATTGTGTGTCAGAATTTTAGATTATGGCTCTGTTGATGCATCTGTGTTTTATTGTATTTATTCTGTTGCATTTTAACTGTCGTAAGCCACCCTGAGCCTGCCCATGCGGGGAGGGCGGGATATAAATCGAAAAAATAAATAAATAAAATAAAAATGGGGTGGGGAATTGGGAACACTGTTTTCATACTTCCAACTCAAACGTATTCCTCAGCCTTTATGAGATCTACCAGCCTGTGTTGTTTCCTGTCCCCATCCACCACTTGTTAACTTGCTTGTAAATTGCCCGGTATAAACTGATGGCCCTGGGTGACCTGAGCACATGATTGTTCTGGAGAACCAGGTTTGATTCCCCACTTCTCCACTTGAAGCAAGCTGGGTGACCTTTGGATCGGTCACAAGTTCTCTCAGAGCTGTTCTCTCAAGGGCAGTCCTCGAAAGAGCTCTCTCAGCCCCAGCTCCCTCACAGGGTGTCTGTTGTGGGGAGAGGAAGGGAAGGAGATTGTAGGCCGCTCTGAGACTCCCGAGTGAAGGGCGGGGTATAAATCCAACTCTTCTTTTTCTTACACATGCTTTCTCCTCTGTGGTCCCCCTCACCTCTCGCTGGCCTGTCTTTCCACAAACTTTGCAAAACTGGATTATCCAAGAGGGCTTTTCTTCACAGGCAATACAGCTGCACCGTACTAGAACAAAGTCACTTGGAAAAATTATTAGGGACTGTGGTCGATACTACTGTGTACAGCTTGCTGAAACGAGGATCCTACTACTGAATTTTTCATCCTTTAAAGTGTCACGTTGGTATTTATGCTTTGCTCCGATTCTGTTTATAGACTTCCGATTGGGTCTAAAACCGTAACTCCTGTTGCATTATTGAACGACCCATCCGTTGGGTTGGATTGCCGATCTGCCTCGAGTCCAAGTGAGAAAGTTGGGCTATAAATTATGTAAATAAAGAAATAGATTTCCTTACATGTCCTCCCTGGTGTCTTTGGTGGCAACCGCAGCATGACTGATCTTTATGTAGCTCCGATTACCTCCGCAAGCGCGGAAGCATTCACGGCGGCTGCAGAGAAAGCAAGGCGGGGATTGCGCTGGAGTGGCCAGGAGAAGCATCCAAAATGGGCATCTTCCCATTCACGCTGTCTGCAAACAGACTTGGGACTGTGATCTTGCCAGAAAGATTATATCCACCCAGATTTGGGGCAAATCGGAACAAAGCAAGATAAAATGGGGAAAGTCGGTGCCAATATCAAGTGGATTCTCCAAAATGGGCATCTTCCCATTCACGCTGTCTGCAAACGAACTTGGGACTCTGATCTTTCCAGAAAGATTATATCCACCCAGATTTGGGGCAAATCAGAACAAAGCAAGATAAAATGGGGAAAGTCGGTGCCAATATCAAGTGGATTCTACAATTATACACCACCACTGAAGTTTAGATGCCAAGCCAGAGAAATCTCCTTGATCGCCATTGTGATGAACTGACCTCCAAAACCAGGATGCTTCCTGCCTCAGATTCAGAGAGCTGGGAGATTAGGGGTTGATGTCTCACTTTAATGCACTTCTGCCTGCACCCCCTGGCTCTCCACTGGTCAGCACCAGCCGAGAGCTTTCTAAAGTCTAGTCAGAGGGAGTCAGTCGTCTCTTGGACTTTATGAGAAGAAGAAGAGATTGGATTTATACCCCACCCTTCACTGCCTAAAGGTGTCTCAAAGCGGCTTACAGACTCCTTTCCCTTCCCCTCCCCACAACAGACACCCTGTGAGGTAGGTGGGGCTGAGAGAGCTCTTGACAGAAACTGCTCTTTTTCAAGAACAGTTCCGACAGAACTACGGCTTGCCCAAGGTCATCCAGCAGGTGCAAGTGGAGGAGTGGGGAATCAAACCCAGTTCTCCCAGATTAGAGTCCGCGCACTTAACCACGACACCAAACTGGCTCTCAAGCCAGTGAGCAGGATTAGGAGCCCTGTATCTGATGTAAGTACACTTAACCAGATAATTTTGAGACCTTACATCAAATACTTAGATATCTGTAATCATAGAAGAATTTTTACCCTATTAACATATAATGCCTTTCCCTCAGCTATATTGGAGGCCAGATTTACTAGATCACTGAGGAAAAGTTGTACATGTGGGTTGGGAACTGATGAAACACTGGAACATGTAATTTTCAATTGTAGTATATATCATCACATTAGGGGAGTTCTGGTTAAGCTTATTGTTAACTCCTACCCAGGTCGCAATAGAAGGATACTTTTGTCAATCATGCTGGCAGGTGGTCATCAAAAGCTAACTACGGTAGGATGGTTGCCAAATTTGGTTGGTTGGCATACCGAACTAGAAAAGAGATACAGAAGTACAGATAGGCCTAGATTTATTTTTAATTTCTGATTTTAATATTAGTTTTACCCCTTTCTGCATTTTAAACTTTTTATATTCCTATTTATAATTTTAGATGCTATTATATCTTATAATTTTACTGTTCTTCAATCAGTTATTTCTCTGCCTCTTATTGTATTGCTTGTTGGTCTATGACCGTAATAATAAAAATTTAGAGAACAGGACTTTGGGTTGGCAGTTGCCAGTCACAAAGACGAAGAAGAAGAGATTAGATTTATACCCCGCCCTTCACTACCCAAAGGTGTCTCAGAGGGGCTTACAAACTCCTTTCCCTTCCTCTCCCCACAACAGACACCCTGGGAGGTAGGTGGGGCTGAGAGAGCGCTTCCGAGAACAGCCCTTGAGAGAACAAATCTGAAAGACCTTGTGACTGACCCAAGGTCACACCAGCAGCTGCACGTGGAGGAGTGGGGAATCAAACCCGGTTCTCCCAGATTAGAGTCCACGCTCCTAACCACTACACCAAAGTGGCGCTCTCTTAAACTGGTGTAAAGCTCTTGACAATTATTTCTAAAATTCATTGCGTATGTATGTTAATGGATGCTGCAGCTATGTAAGTATTTCTATGGTTCAGCCCAGTAGGCTTGTTAGAAACACATTTCAAGCTAGTGTGCTGTCTCTAGTGTAGTCGTTAGAGGAAACAACATGGCCGTTTGTCACATTTTCCTCCTTCCAGCTCCAAGAAAGTTGACTGCCAGGGTAGTGGGACCCATGTCGACTTTCCAACCCACGGCTTCGCCATACTAAGAGAATACACAGCTAATCAAAGCCTTTAAAATGGGTTAAATTTAACTTACGTATTATATACCTTGTGCTTTTTAATAGTCATGAAATAGGACCTTACTATGTTCTTAGCCGTTCAGTCATGTACGACTCTTGGTGATTCTATGGTCCAGCTCTCTCCACGTTTTCCAATCTTGTACTATTTCTTTGAGTTGTTCCATGCTCAGGCTGGTGGCGACTTTTATGTTGTCTAGCCACCGTGTTCTTTGGCGGCCCAGTTTCCTTTTGCCGCTAACCAATCCAAGCATAAATTGCTTTTTCTAGTGAGTTCTTCCACATGACATGGCCGAAATAAGTCAGTTGCAGTTTTATGATTTTTCCTTCCAGTGACTACAAATGTATGTAGTACATGCCAACTTGAAATAAATTATATACGCCAAATAAATGCAGAAAACAGAAACAAAACAATATGGGACCCAGTACAAATCAAGGGTTGTATCAGATTAATTTTCTTTAATAATAGCTAATCGTACAACTGTGAATGTCCTCCTCTCAAAACTGGTTTTGTCCAAAATTAAAGAAACTCCCGACTAATTGTCATCTGCATGAAAACCGCTGTATCTGCAGTTTATAAAATACTGTGCAACTTTACCTAAATCACAGATTTTGTCCGGGACATACTGACAGAAATGGCGTTGGAACGTCAAGGATTCGTGTTCCACAGTATTAATTTCATTTGTAACCGGAGAAAAATATCTTCACGTTATGTATATACACCTCTTAAATAAAAAGGTTTACCATAACATTACATTAAAAAGGAATACCATTACAGATTGTTTAGAGACTACATGCAACCCACTACCTAAAATAGATTTTTTTTAAAACTTCAAATCTGTGTAAATTTTACACTTGTTTTCCCCCCAACAGTGTTTATTGACCAGTGCTTGCGTAAGACAGCTGCACAGTGCCGTGCAATTAATTCCCACTCAGTTTCTTAATGACAGAGCTGCCAGGCGCAGCGTTGGTGAAAATGATTCCTACCACCACGTGTGTCCCCCAGAGATTGTGACGAATAACTCTGCAGTAGCCGAGGTCCTCGATGGAAAATCCTAAATGGCGGTAACGTTCATCGATTTCAAAAAGGGTCTTGTTCATATAAGAGGCAAAAAACTGAAAGCAAAAAGAAGAAACGGGGTATGGGTCATCGTCGTCAACTGCCTTGCTGAACATATTGGGATTTCAATATATTCAATCTATTTGGCTTAAAACCCAAGATTAACAGTACGCCCCTAAGTGGAGGAACATCCTTCTAAGCCGAGTGAAGTTGGTGGACCTCTATTGCGCTGTGCCTGTTTTTAATATTCTGCTTTACTTTTTCTGTTCTCATTGCTCCTTTGGTACTGACATTCCTATGAAGGTGTCACTGAACATGTCTTCTGCAATGGTAAATAATAGTCCGGGCACAATCTTCTGGTGCCTGTGTGCCCATCCCTTAACATGCACCATCCATAACAAATTTCTACATTCCTTGTATATCCATACACCAAGAATTTTTTTTAATGAGATTTGCCAGCCTGTCGTGGGTGGCGGCTAGAAAGGTTCTCTCATGGCCGCCACCGCTCTGGTATGGGACTCCTCGGGAGGGCCCAGAGCACCCCCCCCTTACCCCTTTACACGTTCCTTTTCCAACAGGTTCCTCTTTGTAAGTGACCGAATGAGGCATTAGGAGAACCCAAGCAGAGTAACAAACTAGTTCTACTAAAAAGACTTAACAACAACTGTAATTCAGTAACATATAGGGGAAATGAGCACAGTGAAGGTAGGTAAACCAGCAAAATAAGAAAACCCGAAAGCGTCTGACTGTCCTGTCCCTAGCCTTCTCTACGTCTTTGGCCTCAAGCAGACTTTCACCCCTGTTGGATGAGGGACCCCTCCTCCTGCAGCAGCCTCACACCAGCTCTCCTCAACACCCTCCCACTTTGGGCAAGGCCTTTTATCTCTTCTTCCCAGGCGCCACCCTTTGGTGTAGTGGCTAAGTTGCACGGACTCAGGGCCGGCCCGAGGTGTTTCTGCACCTTAGCGAGGCGCAGATGCCAGCCTCCCGGTGTGGCCTGGAGCGGGGGGGGGG